>NW_028162786.1:0-94888 GCF_964263955.1 Coregonus lavaretus
CTAAAAAAAATGTTGGGTTGTTTAGATGACCCAGTTGCTGGGTTGCAGGCATCGGGTCAATAGTTGGGTTCTTTTCTCTAAATACAGAAAGTTGTTGGTGCTGGGTTATTAAGGTTGGGCTATGGATATTTGACCCAGCCAGTGGGTTAATTCTCCCGACACCAGCGCATTAAGTCCACCAGAATACTTGCAAGTATTCTAGTTCGACTGAGTGACTGACGAGTCGAAAACGGCGAACATTATTTAGACAGACTGATTGAAAACCATGAAATGGTAAGTAAGAAACATTACGAATTATGAGTTTGATGGTCATTGAGGTTAAATAGGTTGTCCTATCATAATTAGGTAGTTAGCTAACGTTAGCTTGAGCGTTAGCTAGCTATCCATTTTCTGTGCTAATATCTCTGGCTGTGGTAACATTAGCTAGCTAGCTAACGTTTGCCTCGCGACGTTGGCTTACTGAAGTGGAATATAACTAAATGTATGTTTTTTGTCTACGTTTGGCTAACTATGTCAGTGTCTGTAACGGTAGTTAGCTAAATTTAGCTAGCTAGCTACTTCAGCTAACTTAGTCTGACACTTCTTCTGGTCTCGGACACGGTTTCACACGTTAGCTAACGTTAGCCAAGTTAGCTGGCTAGCTATGTTACAATAGCTAGATTGTACTTATTCTCCATCTGGGTTAATTTTAACTGCGCTATTTGCCAGGCTTATTTTATGCTTGCATTATTGAGTTAGCTAACATTACTGTGTACTGGTTTTCAATGGTTTCTGACAGTGGCAGCTTTAGTCAGACTTGTGAAGTTCTGTTAGCTAGCTAACGTTAGAGTTTACCTTAAATTTGATGTAGCCAAGTTAGTTTAGCTAGCCAGATATGTTTCTAACATTTCTTTATTTCTGTACTTAAATGCAGAGGTCAAGGCCAATGACTGGACAGCTTTGTAAAGATAAGCTGAATGAGTGGAACCTGGCCTCTTTGATTCCAAAGTTTGAGGGTAAGTACAACTGAGAAATTCCTTTTTGAGAGTGGGGACAGCATAAGAGATGGACCAGGAAATGCTCTTGCTTTTGGACGACTCGACTATAGCCTGAAGTTAAAGAACATAAAAGCCTTACACGCAGTGAGTATTCTGTAAACAGCACCTTTTTTATACACAAGGGGAGGTCCTCGGGACACACACATGAATACATAGGACTGTGGACACACCAAGCTTGAGCAGTAGCTGGGTCTTGCCAGGTACATGTTGAAAGATTTGTTGTGTATTTTGAATACTTTGTGCTCACAACAGAGTCAAATGTGAGAGGGAAGCCCAGACAACCAAGTGGCTGAACAAAATCTGGCTGGCAAACCAGGTTCGAGATTATGGTTATATATCAATATTTGCGCATAAAAGAGTTTACACTGCCATTTCTAGCATAATTAATTTTAACGCCACAAAAAGATCCCACCATGTCGAACGAACAAATTATCTGTAGGCATTTATAAAATTGTACCGTCATTTCATGTTTCCATCAGCCCAGTCGTTACTTTTTTCTTAAGTCAGGTAATTCATCCGCATTAAATGGTTGGCTGGAAAAGTGGTTAGTGTTGTGTAAATGAACCTATGAGCCCCAGCCCCTAATTAATGGAAGATGTAGGCATCAAACAGGGATTGGGTGTTGATTCATGTAAATGGCTATAAAATATACTAAATAAATGGTATGATGGCATTGTCAGTGTGCCTCCATGCTCTGCACAAGTCCTCATAATCTAAAATCAAATGATTTCTCTGAAGGTTGGGACCAACATGGTTGAGTACCTGCACCAGGCTGAGGTGACCAGACACTACCCATTTGTGTTCCGATTGTGTTGGCTCTTGGGGACTGCTCACAGGTGTTTACAGTCATTAGTGGACCATCATTGGAGCAAGGTACACTGTTTGGGGCACTGGATGTGTGATTCAAGTCCTATTATGCGTTTGATATCAACTTTCCCACTGTGCCCCAGCATGGAAATTCCTACAGACCACAGTTTATCAACTGCCAGGAACAGAATCCCCTGCAGTAAGACTGTTGCGAGCATGTATTTTTTTCCACTGAACAATAGTGGATAAGTATCTGCTCTTGTATGTAGTGTGAGAAGTGACAAGAGGAAGTGTTCCTGTGAATTAATAGATCAATGGATGGATGAGTCATGAGTGTCTCATTCCAATGCTAATATGCTCTTAAGGCACTATTTATAGCTCTGTTAAATTGACTTTTAGTTGGTTTTTTAATGCATTTGTGCCTGCTTTTTGCCTACAGTACCGTTTGTGGCTTGTTTGCCTTTAGTTCAACTACTGAAGCATGTTCTGGTACACCTTCATTCGATCACAACAATTTATTTTCAAATACAAATGTTACATTTTGGGGATTGTGAAAAGTGCTTTATGAATAAAATACAGTTATTAAGTAATGAGTCATTAGTCCATGTCATTAGTAGAGTGACCTTCAAATGTAATATTTTACACTAAGAATGTTTTAACTCGACCCAAATGTAGACCATTATTGTATGGCAAAACAGCAGGGTGTGTGCTGTCACCTAAGATAGCCGCAGTGTGTCTGTGAATGTGAATATCTATTGATTAGCTCTGACAGATCTGTGTTAATACCACTTAAGACAGACAATGTCACACGCACGCATGCTTGTTTTTCTGAGTGTGCACATCAATTTCAACTGAAGCTTTAGTCTGATGTTTGGACTGTTTGGTTCATGAAATAATATAAATACATTCTAATAATAAATCATATCTTATGACATCTTATCTTGTGAAATAATACACATTTAGATAATAGGTCTTTGTTTCAATGGGCTGTTTACATGTTTTATATATTCTTGTACATTCTCTGACGTGATGTATGTTCTGAAATGCAGGCAATATAAATTAATTATTTGAAATTCAACATTGTATCTTGATTGTGTGTGTAGGAAAGGGAGGGGGTGGGATGGTAGAGAAGGCTATATTATGCAAGCAACATTTAAATTAGGATGACACTGAAAATAACCCAAGGTTTATATGAATTACCCAGCTCCTGGTTCAATCCCCCAACTCAATGTGCTGGGTTTATGTCACAACCCAACACACTGGGTTGTTTTAACCCTGCAATATAGTCTAATTTACCCAGCAGTTGGGTCAAGCACACAACCCAAGGCGATGGGTTCAATGCACAACCCAAACCCGCTGTGTTGAATTAACCCAATGCTGTTTTTTCCCAATATTGACCCAGCGCTGGGTTGACGAAATTGGGTTATTTTTAACCAAGCATGTTTTTGAGTAACAATAATTCATTTTGGAAAAATAATATGAATTGCCATATTAGGCATTACATTTAAGTCATTTAGCAGACGCTCTTATCCAGAGCGACTTACAGTTAGTGAGTGCATAATTTTTTTTTTTTCTTCATACTGGTCCCCCGTGGGAAACGAACCCACAACCCTGGCATAACTCAATTTCTACCTTTTTAAGATGCCAAAATATAAATTGTTTTCAGTATCCTAATTTTGTTTTGTTTTCTGATTGTTTCAGTGCATGTATTCAACAAGCCTTGGATGAAGGACTTCCACAGGGCTGCCATCTCCAAAGTTCACAAAAAAAGGCAATAGTTCTGAACTGGGTTTGATTTCGTTTTTGTTTTAATTATTAAAATGCTGTTAATTATCTTTCAAACTTCCATTGGTTAATCTATTGCTCAGTTATCACTTGACTCATATAAATAATTATGTAGTTGTCCCTTTAAACATCCTAAGGTCAACATCCCCATAGTGTTCACATTTCTCTCATGTAAATGTTGTAGCTACATAAAAAGATTAAACAATTTATCTGGGAAATATCCAGTCTTTGCTATTTTCTTCATTACCATGCTGATGATTTCAAGTTGTATTGGATTTATTTTTATCTGTTAAAGACATTGAATACATGTTGTTTCATTTTTCTCTGTGAAGTAAGTTCATTTAAAGTTATGTGATTTGGTTTATGTAGATACATTTCAATGTTGTTTAACACACAGTAACCAAAAACCTGATCTAATTTGCATATTCATACTGAGTTTTCAGCAAACAGAATGTTCGCCACAAGTTTCCCAGAATTGTTTGCCAGAAGTTCAGAAGTTGCTGCAAATTTACTGAACAGTTTGCCACAAAACTAATTTGCATGTGAAAATATGAGCTTACCGCACATTTGCAGCAAATTGGCCAAAGGTTTGCCACAACTGTTTATAAACAACTTTTAAGGTATTTAATAATGATTCTTAAGATCATTGATAAGATAGTTAATATAGGTCCTTATAGACTATTTACTAAACATTAGTTAAGAATTTTTGTGTGGCCTCATCTGAAGTGTGGGCTATTTATACTTGATAAATACTTTATAAATGTTTTGAGTGACTAGTGTAATTTCTCACAAAAAGATGGACATTCCAGCAGTACCCGATGCTCCTTAAGGACTCAAAATAGCCTAGAACATATCAATGGTCAAATAATAAGCACACAACACAGGATGTTAAAGGAAATATATTGAACATTTTATTAACAAAAACTGTTGTGAAACAACTGTTGCAAGGACTTGAGGAAGAGTTGTAATGTGAATGTTTGGCTAATGTTGTCAACATCGCTACAGCAAACTAACCATAAAACAGGGAGATGCAGCCTACACACAACAGCTGGCCGGACCGGACCGGATAGAGGATTTTTACTCCTTCATTACTACTGATGTGTGATCGGTTGGTGGAGCATGGCGTTTGCAACGCCAGGGTTGTGGGTTCGATTCCCACAGGGGGCCAGTATATAAAAATGGAATAATGTATGCACTCACTAACTGTAAGTCACTCTGGATAAGAGCGTCTGCTAAATGACTAAAATGTAAATGTAAATTGAGGTGGGGGTAGGTGCCTTTTGGCTGAGCGTTTCCTTTTGGGTGGAGTCTTCGCAAACCGTAACTCCCAATTTCTAACACGTATGGACCCAGAACTTAATCATGCAGCTGACCAAATTGCACAATATTTTATTTCTGGGTTAACTGATATTATACTGCTCTAAGGTGTGACTGTAATCCACACTTTGGTTTTGGTAGAAAAGTCACTGCCAAAAAATGCTTACGTGTCACACCCTGATCTGTTTCACCTGTCTTTGTGATTGTATCCACCCCCCTCCAGGTGTCACCCATCTTCCCCATTATCCCCAGTGTATTTATACCTGTGTTCTCCGTTAGACTGTTGCCAGTTTGTTTTGTTTCGTCAAGCCTATCAGCGGTTTTCCCCTTGCTCCTGTCTTTCTCAAGTTCCTGGTTTTGACCATTCTGCCTGCCCTGACCCTAAGCCTGCCTGCCGTTCTGTACCTTGTCACACCACCCTGGATTATTGACCTCTGCCTGCCTTGACCCTAAACCTGCCTGCCGTTCTGTACCTTGTCACACCACCCTGGATTACTGACCTCTGCCTGCCCTTGACCTGTCATTTGCCTGCCCCCTGGTTTTGTAATAAAATGTTGTTACTCCGACACGGTCTGCATCTGGGTCTTCTCCTGAAACGTGATACTTATGTTACTTTACTCAGCATAGAGTGTGTTTGAAGTTACACATCACACAACAGTGTGACTGTTTTGAAATAAAATGTTTAATATATTTTCTTGAACATCCTCTGTTTGTGTGCTTATTGTTTAACCATTGATAGGATCTACGTAATTTTGAGACCTTAAGGAGCATCAGGTACTGCTGGAATGTCCATCTGTCCATCTTTTTGTGAGAAATTACACTGGTCACTCTAAACATTTATAAATTATTTATAAAGTACAAATACCCCACACTTTAGATGATAACACGTAAAAAGACTTAACTGATTAGTAAATGGTTTCTAAGGACCTATATTAAACATCTTATGAATGGAGTAATCATTAATAAATGATGAATAAACTATTTACTAACCCATTATAAATGCTTTATTACGTGGAGCTATTATAAAGTGCTAGCGGGGGAGTAATGGATCCTGTGACCAAATCACTAAAATGACCGATGATGAACCGTTCACCACACATGGAGGGACTTTCCCACTGCCCCTCACCCACAAACACCCTGCCTCTGGATCCCTTGATCCAAATCTCACGCACCCTAACTCCTCACGTACCCTTACTCCGCGCACACACTTACACTATATCTCCCTCCCTCCATGTTGTTGTGTGTCTTAACCAGGGCTTTAGTCTCCCTCCCTCCATGTTGTTGTGTGTCTTAACCAGGGCTTTAGTCTCCCTCCCTCCATGTTGTTGTGTGTCTTAACCAGGGCTTTAGTCTCCCTCCCTCCATGTTGTTGTGTGTCTTAACCAGGGCTTTAGTCTCCCTCCCTCCATGTTGTTGTGTGTCTTAACCAGGGCTTTAGTCTCCCTCCCTCCATGTTGTTGTGTGTCTTAACCAGGGCTTTAGTCTCCCTCCCTCCATGTTGTTGTGTGTCTTAACCAGGGCTTTAGTCTCCCTCCCTCCATGTTGTTGTGTGTCTTAACCAGGGCTTTAGTCTCCCTCCCTCCATGTTGTTGTGTGTCTTAACCAGGGCTTTAGTCTCCCTCCCTCCATGTTGTTGTGTGTCTTAACCAGGGCTTTAGTCTCCCTCCCTCCATGTTGTTGTGTGTCTTAACCAGGGCTTTAGTCTCCCTCCCTCCATGTTGTTGTGTGTCTTAACCAGGGCTTTAGTCTCCCTCCCTCCATGTTGTTGTGTGTCTTAACCAGGGCTTTAGTCTCCCTCCCTCCATGTTGTTGTGTGTCTTAACCAGGGCTTTAGTCTCCCTCCCTCCATGTTGTTGTGTGTCTTAACCAGGGCTTTAGTCTCCCTCCCTCCATGTTGTTGTGTGTCTTAACCAGGGCTTTAGTCTCCCTCCCTCCATGTTGTTGTGTGTCTTAACCAGGGCTTTAGTCTCCCTCCCTCCATGTTGTTGTGTGTCTTAACCAGGGCTTTAGTCTCCCTCCCTCCATGTTGTTGTGTGTCTTAACCAGGGCTTTAGTCTCCCTCCCTCCATGTTGTTGTGTGTCTTAACCAGGGCTTTAGTCTCCCTCCCTCCATGTTGTTGTGTGTCTTAACCAGGGCTTTAGTCTCCCTCCCTCCATGTTGTTGTGTGTCTTAACCAGGGCTTTAGTCTCCCTCCCTCCATGTTGTTGTGTGTCTTAACCAGGGCTTTAGTCTCCCTCCCTCCATGTTGTTGTGTGTCTTAATCAGGGCTTTAGTCTCCCTCCCTCCATGTTGTTGTGTGTCTTAACCAGGGCTTTAGTCTCCCTCCCTCCATGTTGTTGTGTGTCTTAACCAGGGCTTTAGTCTCCCTCCCTCCATGTTGTTGTGTGTCTTAACCAGGGCTTTAGTCTCCCCCCTCCATGTTGTTGTGTGTCTTAACCAGGGCTTTAGTCTCCCTCCCTCCATGTTGTTGTGTGTCTTAACCAGGGCTTTCGTCTCCCTCCCTCCATGTTGTTGTGTGTCTTAACCAGGGCTTTCGTCTCCCTCCCTCCATGTTGTTGTGTGTCTTAACCAGGGCTTTCGTCTCCCTCCCTCCATGTTGTTGTGTGTCTTAACCAGGGCTTTAGTCTCCCTCCCTCCATGTTGTTGTGTGTCTTAACCAGGGCTTTAGTCTCCCTCCCTCCATGTTGTTGTGTGTCTTAACCAGGGCTTTAGTCTCCCTCCCTCCATGTTGTTGTGTGTCTTAACCAGGGCTTTAGTCTCCCTCCCTCCATGTTGTTGTGTGACTTAACCAGGGCTTTAGTCTCCCTCCCTCCATGTTGTTGTGTGTCTTAACCAGGGCTTTCGTCTCCCTCCCTCCATGTTGTTGTGTGTCTTAACCAGGGCTTTAGTCTCCCTCCCTCCATGTTGTTGTGTGTCTTAACCAGGGCTTTAGTCTCCCCCCTCCATGTTGTTGTGTGTCTTAACCAGGGCTTTAGTCTCCCCCCTCCATGTTGTTGTGTGTCTTAACCAGGGCTTTAGTCTCCCCCCTCCATGTTGTTGTGTGTCTTAACCAGGGCTTTAGTCTCCCCCCTCCATGTTGTTGTGTGTCTTAACCAGGGCTTTAGTCTCCCTCCCTCCATGTTGTTGTGTGTCTTAACCAGGGCTTTAGTCTCCCCCCTCCATGTTGTTGTGTGTCTTAACCAGGGCTTTAGTCTCCCTCCCTCCATGTTGTTGTGTGTCTTAACCAGGGCTTTAGTCTCCCTCCCTCCATGTTGTTGTGTGTCTTAACCAGGGCTTTAGTCTCCCCCCTCCATGTTGTTGTGTGTCTTAACCAGGGCTTTAGTCTCCCTCCCTCCATGTTGTTGTGTGTCTTAACCAGGGCTTTAGTCTCCCTCCCTCCATGTTGTTGTGTGTCTTAACCAGGGCTTTAGTCTCCCTCCCTCCATGTTGTTGTGTGTCTTAACCAGGGCTTTAGTCTCCCCCCTCCATGTTGTTGTGTGTCTTAACCAGGGCTTTCGTCTCCCTCCCTCCATGTTGTTGTGTGTCTCAACTCTCGTTGCCCGACATACGTCATCGATTAAGGGCACCAGGCGTCTGTATAGCCTCTCCCACAGTATTGTCACGGTCAGGGCTAAAATGTGAGTGTTGCTAAAAATGTCTGCCCCAGGAAATCACCCAAAAATCTATCCTGAGTGGTGCAATAGCCATGTTACTGTACACCTGGCTAGAACAGGATATGGGCCTAAAATCAATGTCTACACTACCGTATTGTCCTGGATGAAAATAAGTATGACATTTACTCGCATATGCTAACACCGTCAGCACCATTACCTGGAAATAATATGTCAACGGGTCAGGATATTACACTTGTGCATCCAACTGTATACTGCAGTCCTAGGTTAAAATAAGGATGATACCGTAAACTGCTAGTCCATTTCAGTCACTACTAGCGATGCACATAACACAAATCTATGGTTCATGATATGGTGCTCATTGCTCATCATACAAATACTGTAAAATTATCATTTTTTAATGTCTTATCCATATTCAAGACAAATTATGTAAGAGATTTGTCATATGGTAAGGAGACAACGTATCCGTCTTTTCTAGGTGTCGTGTCTGTGGTGGTGCAATCCCATGAGGCATTGCACTTCATTAAGTCATTACCCAGGATCCTTAGCAGATGGACACCGGTAGCTGGCACATGGTGGACCTTCAGTCAGAGTGAAGGACATACTTATTTAGTAAACGGCTTACAGGACACGTGCTGCCGGAACCCAGTCTTCCGACAAAAGGACCAATTAGTATATCAAAGACTAACCAGTGACACTTGAACATCAGTTAAGGTTAAACGTGTTAAAATCATTTGTGGTAGAAATAAAACTGGAGAGGGAGAGAAGACAGAAGAAGAGTTTGTGTGAGAGAGAGAGTGTGTTTGTGACTCTCATTTGAATTTGGTGAACTATACTGTGTCAGTCAGTATACAGTGCAGTACAGAACAGAGCCTGGTGGCCTCCCTAAATGCCGGTCTTAAGAGTCTCCCTGGCCGTGACTGGAACTAGCCAACCTCTGGACAATCTGTCAGGCCTTGCACTGGCCCTGACTGGAGTTAGCCAACCTCTGGGCCATCTGTCAGGCCTTGCCCTGGCCCTGACTGGAGTTAGCCAACCTCTGGGCCATCTGTCAGGCCTTGCCCTGGCCCTGACTGGAACTAATCAATCCCTGGGCCATCTGTCAGGCCTTTCCATGGCCCTGACTGGAGCTAACCAACCCCTGGGCCATCTGTCAGGCCTTGCCCTGGCCCTGAATGGAGCTAGCCAACCTCTGAGCCATCTGTCAGGCTTTGCCCTTTCCCTGGCCCTGACTGGAGCTAGCCAACCTCTGGGTCATCTGTCAGGCCTTGTCCTGGCCCTGGCCCTGACTGGAGCTAGCCAACCACATCCAGCAACATGGAGCAGCGTGGAAGGATTAGCTTTGCTTAAGCCAAGAAACCACCCGGCCTGACCATCCCACAGTCACTGACTATGGAGCCATGCTGCTGCAGAGGTTGAGGTCCACTCACACACTACACACAAACATGCTCACACACACAGCCTACTGTATATAACTGACCTAGTTTAAGCCTAGTAGAGTCTGTACAGTGAATTACATGGTGGTTATGTAGGGAGGGAGGACGCCATTTTGATTCCAGTCCATACACTTAGTTCACTCAACCTAATCCTGTGATGATAAAATGTGAAAGGGCCGAGCATAGAGCCTTGGGGGACGCCTGCCATTATGACTCAATGGGATGCAGGCAGGAGGTAGCCCACCCATGAATACCCCCTCTCTATTCAGCTTCCTACATTCACTCCCACAAGGACCCACAATGGTGTCCTTTGCTTCCTCGGCTGACTGTGAGACAGGCTCGCTGAGTCGGCCCCTGGTGATGCTGAAAGCCCTGTGGGAGGCAGTGTGTGTGTGGGGGTGTGTTTGTGGCGGGTTGGGCGGGAGCCTGTATTAATACTGCACAGCCGCTCTGCACGTGCCCAGCTCGCGGCCTGCCAGTGGCCACACAAAGGGGGATGATGTCATGCTTAGCCAATAACAAAGGACTCTGGGGCCGTGTGGCCCTCCCGTGTCACCCGGCTAGTTCCAGCTTGATCCAGCCTAGCATTAAATCGGCAACATAACATTATACTCTTTACTGTGGTGGAGAGAATACCAACAGCTAGCCAGCAACAGGGCAACACCGGGAAGACAGAGCGATAAAAGAGGGACAGAGAGAAAGAGGAAACAGGGATGTTGTTAGAGAGATGGTTATCTAGAGGCAGGGGACCAGGACAGAGAGACAGTGTGACAGAGAAGTGCAGAGAAACTATGCATCTTTTTTTTCTCAAATCAAATCGTATTTGTCACATGCTTGGTAAACAACTTGTGTTGACTAACAGTGAAATGCTTACGGGCCCTTCCTAACGGGCCCTTCCCAACAACAAAAAATAGAATTTTCTGCGGTAGCAGAGAGAACAGTCTATGACTTGGGTGACTGGAATCTTTAAAAAAAATTTTGGGCCTTCCTCTGACACCGCCTAGTATTTAGGTCCTGGAAGCTTGGCCCCAGTGATGTATTGGGCCGTACGCACTACCCTTTGTAGCGCCTTACGGTCGGATGCCAAGCAGTTGCCATACCAGGCGGTTATGCAACCGGTCAGGATGCTCTCGATGGTGCAGCTGTATAACTTTTTGAGGATCTGGGGACTCATGCCAAATCTTTTCAGTCTCCTGAGGGGGAAAAGGTGTTGTCGTGCCCTCTTCATGACTATCTTGGTGTGTTTGGACCATGATAGTGTCTTGGTGATGTGGACACCAAGGAACTTGAAACTCTCGACCCACTCCACTACAGCCCCTGTTCAGCCCTCCTTTTCCTGTAGTCCACGATCATCTCCTTTGTCTTGCTCACATTGAGGGAGAGGTTGTTGTCCTGGCACAACACTGCCAGGTCTCTGACCTCCTCCCTATAGGCTGTCTCATCGTTGTCGGTGATCAGGCCTACCACTGTTGTGTCGTCAGCAAACTTAATGATGGTGTTGGAGTCGTGCTTGGCCATGCAGTCGTGGGTGAACAGGGAGTACAGGAGGGGACTAAGTATGCACCCCTGAGAGGCCCCGGTGTTGAGGATCAGCGTGGCAGATGTGTTGTTGCCTGCCCTTACCACCTGGGGATGGCCCATCAGGAAGTCCAGGATCCAGTTGCAGAGGGAGATGTTTAGTCACTATGGTGTTGAACGCTGAGCTGTAGTCAATAAACAGCTTTCTCACATAGGTGTTCCTTTTGTCCAGGTGGGAAAGGGCAGTGTGGAGTGCGATTGTGGATCTGTTGGGATGGTATGCGAATTCGAGTGAGTCTAGGGTTTCCGGGATGATGGTATTGATGTGACCCATGACCAGCCTTTCATAGCACTTCATGGCTACCGACGTGAGTGCTATGGGGCGGTAGTCATTTAGGCAGGTTACCTTCGCATTCTTGGGCACAGGGACTATGGTGGTCTGCTTGAAACATGTAGGTATTACAGACTCGGTCAGGGAGAGGTTAAAAATGTCAGTGAAGACACTTACCTCTTGGTCCGCGCATGCTCTGAGTACACGCCCTGGTAATCCGTCTGGCCCCGCGGCCTTGTGAATGTTGACCTGCTTAAAGGTCTTGCTCACATCGGCTACAGAAAGCGTGATCGCACAGTTGTCCGGAACAGCTGGGGCTCTCATGCATGCTTCATTGTTGCTTGCCTCGAAGCGAGCATAAAAGGCATTTAGCCTGTCTGGTAGGCTCGCGTCACTGGGCAGCTCGCGGCTAGGTTTCCCTTTGTAGTCCGTAATAGTTTACAAGCCCTGCCACATCCGACAAGCGTCAGAGCCGGTGTAGTAGGATTCAATCTTAGTCCTGTATTGACGCTTTGCCTGTTTGATGGTTCGTCTGAGGGCATAGCGGGATTAGTGTCCCGCTCCTTGAAAGTGGCAGCTCTAGTCTTTAGCTCGGTGCGGATGTTGCCTGTAATCCATGGCTTCTGGTTGGGATATGTACGTACGGTCACTGTGGGGACGACGTCGTCGATGCACTTATTGATGAAGCTGGTGACTGAGGTGGTATACTCCTCAATGCCATTGGATGAATCACGGAACATATTCCAGTCTGTGCTAGCAAAACAGGTATGTAACTGGCTTTGCAGGCGTGGTTACCTTGCACGGGATGAATAAATGTAATTTTATATTTAGAAACCATATAAGTAATTTCAAGCATTATTAATACAGTTTTGTTGAATAGGAAATATCATAAAATATTTCCTATTTTCCTATTTTTATCATATTTGTACTGTGTAAAGATACCTTAATAGAAAATGACTCAAGTAAAAGTAAGTCACCCTGTAAAATCCTACTTGAGTAAAAGTCTAAAAGTATTTGGTTTGAAATATACTTAAGTATCAAAAGTAAATGTAATTTCTAAAATATACTTAAGTATCAAAAGTAAAAGTATAAATAATTTTAAATTCCTTTTAATAAGCAAATTTTAATTTTAATATGATTCTGCATAATGGCACAGAATTAATCAACTTTACTGTGGGGAAGTTTATATGTTGATATGCTTCAGTTTGCTGCCATATGACTGGTTTCACATTTGTCTCCAGCGATTATAAGGTAAAATATATCTAAAACAAGTGTCACTTATATTTACAATTCCCTTATCCAAACAGATTACTCATTTAACTAGCTCTTATCAATAGCTCTTATCAAGTACATTACAGTGGATGGAGAAAGGTGTTATTTCTATCAGAAAAAATTAAGTAGATGCTTTTCCCACTTGGAACCGGTAGGTTCGCTAGAACTTATTCACGGTTTCCTCGCGCATAAAGGTGGTGGAATTATTAGGGAATTAAGTCAAGGTCAGAATACGGCATATCTATAGACACCTCCACCACACCTTCATTTATTCGATCTACACCCAAAACGAATAGCATGTGAATAGTAAGCTATTTACTCGCGCTTAACTCAGGTCAGAATCGGGCCTTAAATTACTATGTTAACCTGAGGCGTAATCATTACTCCAAACAGTTGCAAAACGTTCCATTTTGCAACAAAAACTAGCATTTCTATTAGACAGGTTCAGCAAACAGGGAGGGGGGACCTACCTGAATCTGTCCAATAGAAACGTTAGTTTTCGTTTCACAACAGAATGTTTTGCAACTGTCTGGAATAATGATTACACCCCAGGGTTGGGGTCAATTCCATTTAAATTCCAGTCAATTCAGGATGTAGGCTGACATTCCAATTCTCTTTAATGCTTTTCAGTTAGGAACATTTTGATTTGGGTTTACTTTCTGAATTGACTGGAATTGAACCCAACCTTGATGTTAACCAGTCCAAAGCCTCTACACACTGACTGGGAGACATTAGCCACTGGTCTATTAAAAGAAGAGTTGTGCAACAGCATTCTGCTCAGGTTAATGGCTCTAACCTTACCTGGACAGAAAATACTGGTATTATGCATAATTCAATCAGAGAGAGAGGAGAGAGAGAGAGAGAGAGAGAGAGAATGCCAAGCTTCTCCAGCCAGCTAAAGATGTCTTTCAATCCCAGGGAGCAATTACATGGAGACGTAGTGCCAATGAAACATAGTTTAATGAAGTTGAATAGAGGTCTAAGGCGCTGCTGCTACCACTCATGTAGAGCGGGTTAGACACCTCTAAATCTCAGTTACATTGACAGGCTGAGTTGGAGGGAGTGACTCCAAGAGCTAAATCATGAATATAAGCAGCTAGGGAAGGGAGGAATGAGAGGGAGCACGAGACACATACATGACAGGTCAGGCATCCAGGGCCCGCTGGTTCACATCAGGAAGTAAACAACTGGCTTTTTATGAGTCGCCACTCAAACTGTGTCACACCTAAAAAAAAAGATCTCTTAAAATGTTTCTGTCATCACGACATTAAGGGCGTCATCCATATCTTATAGCATCACAGAATCAACGCTCTGGTTGTGTTCTTTGGCATTTCAGGTGTAATTACATTCAAATTGCGCCACTGTAACACTGTTTCTTATTTTTATTTTGTTTTTCTTTGGTATTTTACCCCCTTTTTCTCCCCAATTTCGTGACATCCAATTGGTCGTTACAGTCTTGTCCCATCGCTGCAACTCCCGTACGGAAGCCAGACGCACCAATGTGGCGGATGAAAAACCGTCCACCTGGCGACCGAGTCAGCGTGCACTGCCCCGGCCCGCCACAGGAGTCAGCGTGCACTGCCCCGGCCCGCCACAGGAGTCAGCGTGCACTGCACCCGGCCCGCCACAGGAGTCAGCGTGCACTGCGCCCGGCCCGCCACAGGAGTCAGCGTGCACTGCGCCCGGCCCACCACAGGAGTCGCTAGTGCGCGATGGGACAAGAACATCCCTGCTGGCCAAACCCTCCCCTACCCAGGACAGCGCTGGGCCAATTGTGCGCCGCCCCATGGGTCTCCCGGTGTAACACTGTTTCTGTCTTGGTGGTGCTGTGGGAAGGAAGAGCACGCACGCACACATGCACACGCACAAGGACACACACCCAACCACCCTCACACACACACACACACACACACATACTTGGGTTTCCCGGCTGAGTTCCTCCAGTTTCACACAGTGACTAAAAATACAGGAGTTACGTAGTATGCCATGGCCGGGCCATGGAAAAAAGGCTGTCATATTGGGAGCAGAAGTCATGGAAAACGGGAGGATCCGGTTTCATTGCAATAAACCTACAGTATGACCGCCTGCCAGCCTGCCTGCCAAATATAGCACCCAGAAATCCAGAGCAGAGTAGGAGCTAGCCAGAGAGACACAGACTGACTACAGAACTCCTTGGCCCCCCTAGTAAAATGTGTCTAGAACCGCCACTGAGAACAGTACATAGACCTCTACCTGACAGTTATAGTGATCAATTCAAAAAGCATCTCTCACATCCAGGAAATAATCGTTAACTAATGACTGGTGCTGGTCTCCTGGAACATAGACATAGAATGCATAGAAATAGAATCTAGATTCTATTTCTATGATAGAATTATACACTGTAGGCAGCCCCTTGGCCCTCATCACCAGCATGTTTTCTTGTTGTGAACTGTACAGTGTAACGGGTGAGCTGTGGAAAATATTTCTTCCTGAAGGACAAGAAACTGTGACTTCCATCCACCCTCAAACTCTGACCTCCAACCCCTATCCCCTTGACCTTTGACCTACCTTGACCTTGCCGTTGGGCTGTAGTAGCTCGGTGACGGACACCTTGTCCTGCTGCAGTCGCCTCTTCACCAGCTTGGAGCAGCACACGTTGACCGCCCCCTGTATGTGGGACGCGTTGTACTCCGAGAACGTACGGCTGTCAATCACCAGTAGACGCCCCGCCCCCCTCTGGATCAGCCCCGCTAGGCGCTTGATGTCCATGGCACTCCGCCTGGTTGGTCCCTTCTCCCCCGCCATGATGTCACAACGATGGGTAGCAACGAAGTGAGTGAGGAGTGGAAAGGATGGGTGGATGGATGGATCAGGGGAGGGGTGGTGCTGAGGGTGGAGGAGTGGAGAGAGGGAGTGGTGGTGGTGGAAGAGGAGAAGAGAGGAGGTCAATGGAGGAGAGAAGCTACTGCTACTGTAACAGGCCTCAGGAGAGCCATGGTGTCTGAGGAGAGACGAGGGAGGGGGAAGAGAGAGAGAAGAGAGTAAGTACAGGCACTTTTCATGTGGATGGTTATAAGTCAAACCTTCTAACCTGTATGTGAAAGATCCATCATACCATCTAAAAAGAATCAGCATCTACACACTGTTCAAATTAAGTGCTTTACAATTGAGCTGCCACCAACTTTAAGGAGACACAACTTTGCTGGAGTTTTGAAACACATGGGTGTGAGGGTTATGAGACAGATTTAAGGTATACTGAAACAATCATCCTGAAAAGTTATGAAACATGACATAGTGATGATTGACACCAAACATTACATAGTGATGATTAACACCAAACATGACATAGTAGCCTACTGTCTTCCATGTTCCTGCTAATTAGAGCAACCTAAAACAAACTACATCAGTCATCAGTACCATAACCTCAATGTCAAGTGTACAGTATTCTTGCATTTACAGTCTCTTTGCAGACTCTACTCACCTCGCATATAAAAAAACAACCAGAGTACTAAACAAATATATAACATGTTATGTTAGAACTTCAAAAGGTTCTCTGGATCATCCCTCGGCTTAATCTGTTCTGAGGAATCTATTATCAGGACTATCAGGTGAAATTACAACAATACACAGTGCCTTTATACACTGACTAGAGCACTGTGCTACAATTGAAACTGTGTTTGTGTTGGGTGCAGGGTCTCTTGTGTGGCAGCTCATGAAACAGGAAACTGAGGAGCTGAGATAAATTAAGCCAGGGGGGAATTCACAGAGCAGGTCTGGACACAGATAAACTGTGTGTGTGTGTGTGTGTGTGTGTGCGTCACATGTCACAGAGACCCCTCTATAAACCTGATGGACTGGCTCTCATCAATGACACAATGACTTTCCCTCCCACCGCCACAACTGTCAGACTGTTAGCTGACACATACACACATACCGTTCACGCATGCACAGTGTAGACCAAACATTTGAGGAAATCCCAAAATGGACAAACATTCCATTCTCAGGTACTGTCTGATGGGGTGACAGAAAGTGCTACTGTACATAAGAGGGTGCAGAGCAGCCATGTTGTTTTATTTATCCTCTGCTACGCTGCGTCATGAAAAATACATGTCACCTATCCTCTTGCTTACTGTGTAAAGGAAGGTTTACACCCCAGACAAAAGAGAAAGAGAGAGAGGCTTTCCTATGAAAAAACAGACATTGCGGCTAATACATTTTAGTCATTTAGCAGACGCTCTTATCCAGAGCGACTTACAGTTAGTGAGTGCGTACATTTTTCATACTGGCCCCCCGTGGGAATCGAACCCACAACCGTGGCATTGCAAGCACCATGCTCTACCAACTGAGCTACAGGAGGCCTGACCAGGACTGTAAACAATGCATCAGGATAACATCTCCACGACAACAACAGTAGCCAGTATAGCTTTCCTGGAGAGTAGAAATGCACCATTCACATACTGACAACCATGTACTACACAAAGAGAAAGGGAGGAAGAGAGAAGTGAAAGAGATGGAGAGAAAGAGAGAAAGAAATAAAGGCACCATGTGTGTAAGGAGTGGGAGAGAGGAAGAAAGGGTATGTGAGAGAGAAAGGGAAATAATTTATGTGCGTATGTGTGAGAGAGAGGTGGGAGACAGAAAAGTGTGCGTGAGAGAGAGAAAACAAGAAACATTCAGTCATGTCCAATAGAACAGTGGGACTTGGTGGGCGACAGAGAGAGAGAGAGAGAGAGCGAGAGCTCTGGTCAGCAGTCAGTCAGCAGTGTCCGTGGACGGGGGCCATGATCTGCTCAACAACCTCTAACCCCTACTATGACATATTGCCACCGCACGGGGAGGGGAGGGGGAAGGAAGGGTTGTTATTCTGTGAGGAACTTTGAGCCTAGCAACACATCTAGCTCAAGGCTACACTGTTAGCCGTTTTTGTAATCTTATCTGTAACTTACTGTGTTAATCAGTATGATACAGTAGATTACCGTAGAATGCACAGTAAAATACCATAAATGTGTTTTACAGTATTAATTATGGTGCACTGTGGGAAAATGCTGTGTGTTGTAAGAGGCTATATTTGTTTCACCCGTAAGCGAGAACGCTGTACCCCCACAGAATACGGCAATATACTGTATTTTAGAAATTATACAAACCTTGTCCTGAAACTCTACAGTAACCTACTGGCCAATTGCTGCCAGTAAGTTCCTGTAATTCAAAATACAGTACCATACTGCATTTTGTAGAGCCCCAAAAACCTTGGGTGCATGGTATTGTTGTTTCTCGCTCATTAACATATTTTGAGGCGTGTCTTGTAAGAAGCTACAGTGGGGGAAAAAAGTATTTAGTCAGCCACCAATTGTGCAAGTTCTCCCACTTAAAAAGATGAGAGAGGCCTGTAATTTTCATCATAGGTACATGTCAACTATGACAGACAAATTGAGGAAAAAAAATCCAGAAAATCACATTGTAGGATTTTTAATGAATTGATTTGCAAATTATGGTGGAAAATAAGTATTTGGTCACCTACAAACAAGCAAGATTTCTGGCTCTCACAGACCTGTAACTTCTTCTTTAAGAGGCTCCTCTGTCCTCCACTCGTTACCTGTATTAATGGCACCTGTTTGAACTTGTTATCAGTATAAAAGACACCTGTCCACAACCTCAAACAGTCACACTCCAAACTCCACTATGGCCAAGACCAAAGAGCTGTCAAAGGACACCAGAAACAAAATTGTAGACCAGCACCAGGCTGGGAAGACTGAATCTGCAATAGGTAAGCAGCTTGGTTTGAAGAAATCAACTGTTGGAGCAATTATTAGGAAATGGAAGACATACAAGACCACTGATAATCTCACTCGATCTGGGGCTCCACGCAAGATCTCACCCCGTGGGGTCAAAATGATCACAAGAACGGTGAGCAAAAATCCCAGAACCACACGGGGGGACCTAGTGAATGACCTGCAGAGAGCTGGGACCAAAGTAACAAAGCCTACCATCAGTAACACACTACGCCGCCAGGGACTCAAATCCCAGTACATGTCCAGGCCCGTCTGAAGTTTGCTAGAGTGCATTTGGATGATCCAGAAGAGGATTGGGAGAATGTCATATGGTCAGATGAAACCAAAATATAACTTTTTGGTAAAAACTCAACTCGTCGTGTTTGGAGGACAAAGAATGCTGAGTTGCATCCAAAGAACACCATACCTACTGTGAAGCATGGGGGTGGAAACATCATGCTTTGGGGCTGTTTTTCTTTAAAGGGACCAGGACGACTGATCCGTGTAAAGGAAAGAATGAATGGGGCCATGTATCGTGAGATTTTGAGTGAAAACCTCATTCCATCAGCAAGGGCATTGAAGATGAAACGTGGCTGGGTCTTTCAGCATGACAATGATCCCAAACACACCGCCCGGGCAACGAAGGAGTGGCTTCGTAAGAAGCATTTCAAGGTCCTGGAGTGGCCTAGCCAGTCTCCAGATCTCAACCCCATAGAAAATCTTTGGAGGGATTTGAAAGTCTGTGTTGCCCAGCGACAGCCCCAAAACATCACTGCTCTAGAGGAGATCTGCATGGAGGAATGGGCCAAAATACCAGCAACAGTGTGTGAATACCTTGTGAAGACTTACAGAAAACGTTTGACCTGTGTCATTGCCAACAAAGGGTATATAACAAAGTATTGAGAAACTTTTGTTATTGACCAAATACTTATTTTCCACCATAATTTGCAAATAAATTCATTAAAAATCCTACAATGTGATTTTCTGGATTTTTTTCTCTCATTTTGTCTGTCATAGTTGACGTGTACCTATGATGAAAATTACAGGCCTCTCTCATCTTTTTAAGTGGGAGAACATGCACAATTGGTGGCTGACTAAATACTTTTTTTCCCCACTGTATATTTGTTGCACCTATTAGTGTGAGTGCTGTACCAATTTAAGAGATATGTGGTAGTGGTTCCCTAACAACTACATTTATATAGGGAACAAATCAGAGTGGCAGCAAGTCACAAACCTTTAATGGTTGAGCAGCTAACCATGTCCTTTTGATCTGTTTTGCCTTGTAGTCACTGTCAGTTTAGAGAACTTTGTTAAGGCCTAATGTGCAAGGTGATAGAAAACACCAAATATCAGTTGGCATAGTGTAATATATAATTAAATATTCACTATTAGCAATTGCTGCTTTTATTTGATACAATTTAACAAAAATGAACTGTATTGCTACTTTTATATTTACTGCAGCATTCTGTAAATTATGGTGCATTGTGGAGAAATACACTGAGTGTACAAAACATTAGGTAAACCTTCCTAATAATGAGTTGCACTCCCTTCTGCCCTCAGAACAGCCTCAATTCGTTGGGGCATGGACTCTCCAAAGCGTCGAAAGCGTTCCACAGGGATGCTGGCCCATGTTGACTCCAATGCTTCCCACAGTTGTGTCAAGTTGTTTGGATGTCCTTTGGGTGGTGGACCTTTCTTGATACACACAGGAAACGGTTGAGCGTGAAAAACCCAGCTGCGTTGCAGTTGTTGACACATTCAAACCGTTGCGCCTGTCACCTACTACCATACCCTGTTCAAAGGTACTTACATATTTTGTCTTGCCTATTCACCTTCTGAATGGCACAAATAGACAATACATACCTCAATTGTCTCAAGGCTTAAAAATCCTTCTTTAACCTGTCTCCTCCCCTTCAGCTACACTGATTGAAGTGGATTTAACAGGTGTCATCAATAAGGGATCATATCTTTCACCTTGATTCACCTGGTCAGTCTATGTCATGGAAAGAGCAGCTGTAGACCACACTATTTACCAAGAGACTTTTCATCTATATTTTTCATAGCTGTCTATCTACCACCACAAACCGATGCTGGCATTAAGATTGCACTCAATGAGCTGTATAAGGCCATAAGTAAACAGGAAAACGCTCATCCAGAGGCAGCGCTCCTAGTGGCCGGGGACTTTAATGCAGGGAAACTTAAATCCGTTCTACCTCATTTCTACCAGCATGTTAAATGTCCAACCAGAGGAATACAAACTCTAGACCACCTTTACTCCACACACAGAGACGCGTACAAAGCTCTCCCTCGCCCTCCATTTGGCAAATCTGACCATAACTCTATCCTCCTGATTCCTGCTTATAAGCAAAAACTAAAGCAGGAAGCACCAGTGACTCAGTTAATAAAAAAATGGTCAGATGACGCAGATGCTAAGCTATAGGATTGTTTTGCTAGCACAGACTGGAATATGTTCCGGGATTCTTCAGATAGCATTGAGGAGTCCACCACATCAGTCACTGGCTTCATCAATAAGTGCATCGATGACGTCGTCCCCACAGTGACCGTACGCACATACCCCAACCAGAAGCCATGGATTACAGGCAACATCCGCACTGAGCGAAAGGGTAAAGCTGCCGCTTTCAAGGAGCGGGACTCTAACCCAGACGCTTATAAGAAATCCTGCTATGCCCTCCGACGAACCATCAAACAGGCAAACAGTCAATAAAAGACTAAGATTGAATCGTACTACACCGGCTCTGACGCTCGTCGGATGTGGCAGGGCTCGAAAACTATTACAGACTACAAAGGGAAGCACAGCCGTGAGCTGCCCAGTGACACAAGCCTACCAGACGAGCTAAATCACTTCTATGCTCGCTTCTAGGCAAGCAACACTTACGCATGCATGAGAGCATCAGCTGTTCCTGATGACTATGTGATCACGCTCTCCGTAGCCGATGTGAGTAAGACTTTTAAGCAGGTCAACATTCAGACGGATTACCAGGACGTGTACTCCGAGCATGTGCTGACCAACTGGCAAGTGTCTTCACTGACATTTTCAACATGTCCCTGACTGAGTCTGTAATACCAACATGTTTCAAGCAGACCACCATAGTCCCTGTGCCCAAGGACACTAAGTTAACCTGCCTAAATGACTACCGACCCGTAGCACTCAAGTCTGTAGCCATTAAGTGCTTTGAAAGGCTGGTCATGGCTCACATCAACACCATTATCCCAGAATCCCTAGACCCACTCCAATTCGCATACCGCCCCAACAGATGACGCAATCTCAATCGCTCTCCACACTGCCCTTTCCCACCTGGACAAGAGGAACACCTACGTGAGAATGCTATTCATTGACTACAGCTCAGCGTTCAACACCATAGTGCCCTCAAAGCTCATCACTAAGCTAAGGATCCTGGGACTAAACACCTCCCTCTGCAACTGGATCCTGGACTTCCTGACGGGTTGCCCCCAGGTGGTAAGGGTAGGTAACAACACATCTGCCACGCTGATCCTCAAAACGGGGGCCCCTCAGGGGTGCGTGCTCAGTCCCCTCCTGTACTCCCTGTTCACCCATGACTGCATGGCCAGGCACGACTCCAACACCGTCATTAAGTTTACCGACGACACAACTGTGGTAGGCCTGATCACCGACAACGATGAGACAGCCTATAGGGAGGAGGTCAGAGACCTGGCCATGTGGTGATAGGATAACAACCTCTCCCTCAACGTGACCAAGACAAAGGAGATGATTGTGGACTACAGGAAAAAAAAGAGGACTGAGCATGCCCCAATTTTCATCGACGGGGCTATAGTGGAACAGGTTGAGAGTTCCTTGGTGTCCACATGACCAACAAACTATCATGGTCCAAACACACCGAGACAGTCGTGAAGAGGGCACGACAAAGCCTATTCACCCTCAGGAGACTGAAAAGATTTGGCATGGGTCCTCAGATCCTCAAAAAGTTATACAGCTGCACCATCGAGAGCATCCTGACTGGTTGCATCATCGCCTGGTATGGCAACTGCTCGGCCTCCGACCGCAAGGCACTACAGAGGGTAGTGCGTACGGCCCAGTACATCACTGGGGCCAAGCTTCCTGCCATCCAGGACCTCTATACCAGGTGGTGTCAGAGGAAGGCCCTCAAAATTGTCAAAGACTCCAGCCATCCTAGTCATAGACTGTTCTCTCTGCTACCGCACGGCAAGCGGTACCGGAGCACCAAGTCTAGGTCCAAAAGGCTTCTCAACAGCTTCTACCCCCAAGCCATAAGACTCCTGAACAGCTAATCATGGCTACCCGGACTATTTGCACGGCCCCCCCACCCCACCACACCCCCTCCCCCTCTTTTACACTGCTGCTACTCTGTTTATTATTTATATAGTCACTTTAACTCTACCCACATGTACATATTACCTCAATTACCTCGACTAGCCGGTGCCCCCGCACATTGACTCTGCACCGGTACCCCCCTGTATATAGCCTCCATACTGTTATTTTATTTTACTGCTGCTCTTTAGTTATTTGCTTTTATTTTTTTACTTAACTCTTTTTTTATTTTACTTTTTTATTTAAAAGAAAATGCATTGTTGGTTAAGGGCTTGTAAGTAAGCATTTCACTGTAATGTCTACACCTGTTGTATTCGGCGCATGTGGCAAATACATTTTGATTTGATCTGTTCCTGCTGTTTTGTACACTAAATGCATTGTGGGAGTAGAATGAATAAGAGGATATATTTGTTGCACCCGTTAGTGAGAGTCCTGTCCCAATTTAAGTGATATGTGGTAGTAGATCTATGTAAGGAAAAGGTCAGAGTTCTAGCAGGTCCTAAACCTTATAATGACACTGTAGTCATGGCCAGTTTGGAAACCTTTGTTTAGGCCTCTAGAAGTGCAAGTGATATAAAACACTTACTATTCATTAATATGCAAACGCCTACAGCCAACCTGCTCACTCTTATCCCTTGTAATTACAGTGAAATGCTGTTTAAATACATTTCTTACCATTTAACAGTCACTTGTATGGTATTGTACTGCACTTCATGGCTCTGGCATCAAGTTAATGTGAATATCTCAGTATTGTATTGGCACTATCCAGAGATGGTCAGAGATACACTGCTCAAAAAAATAAAGGGAACACTTAAACAACACAATGTAACTCCAAGTCAATCACACTTCTGTGAAATCAAACTGTCCACTTAGGAAGCAACACTGATTGACAATACATTTCACATGCTGTTGTGCAAATGGAATAGACAACAGGTGGAAATTAGCAAGACACCCCCAATAAAGGAGTGGTTCTGCAGGTGGTGACCACAGACCACTTCTCAGTTCCTATGCTTCCTGGCTGATGTTTTGGTCACTTATCAAAGCTGGCGGTGCTTTCACTCTAGTGGTAGCATGAGACGGAGTCTACAATCCACACAAGTGGCTCAGGTAGTGCAGCTCATCCAGGATGGCACATCAATGCGAGCTGTGGCAAGAAGGTTTGCTGTGTCTGTCAGCGTAGTGTCCAGAGCATGGAGGCGCTACCAGGAGACAGGCCAGTACATCAGGAGACGTGGAGGAGGCCGTAGGAGGGCAACAACCCAGCAGCAGGACCGCTACCTCCGCCTTTGTGCAAGGAGGAGCAGGAGGAGCACTGCCAGAGCCCTGCAAAATGACCTCCAGCAGGCCACAA
The DNA here is from genome assembly GCF_964263955.1 of Coregonus lavaretus. Lineage (NCBI taxonomy): Eukaryota > Metazoa > Chordata > Actinopteri > Salmoniformes > Salmonidae > Coregonus > Coregonus lavaretus. Next base: position 24,544 of record NW_028162786.1, read on the forward strand.
ATGTGCATGTGTCTGCTCAAACGGTCAGAAACAGACTGAGGGTGGTATGAGGGCCCGACGTCCACAGGTGGGGGTTGTGCTTACAGCCCAACACCGTGCAGGACGTTTGGCATTTGCCAGAGAACACCAAGATTGGCAAATTCGCCACTGGCGCCCTGTGCTCTTCACAGATGAATGCAGGTTCACACTGAGCACATGTGACAGACGTGACAGAGTCTGGAGACGCCGTGGAGAATGTTCTGCTGCCTGCAACATCCTCCAGCATGACCGGTTTGGCGGTGGGTCAGTCATGGTGTGGGGTGGGGTGGCATTTCTTTGGGGGGCCGCACAGCCCTCCATGTGCTCGCCAGAGGTAGCCTGACTGCCATTAGGTACCGAGATGAGATCCTCAGACCCCTTGTGAGACCATATGCTGGTGCGGTTGGCCCTGGGTTCCTCCTAATGCAAGACAATGCTAGACCTCATGTGGCTGGAGTGTGTCAGCAGTTCCTGCAAGAGGAAGGCATTGATGCTATGGACTGGCCCGCCCGTTCCCCAGACCTGAATCCAATTGAGCACATCTGGGACATCATGTCTCGCTCCATCCACCAACGCCACGTTGCACCACAGACTGTCCAGGAGTTGGTGGATGCTTTAGTCCAGGTCTGGGAGGAGATCCCTCAGGAGACCATCCGCCACCTCATCAGGAGCATGCCCAGGCATTGTAGGGAGGTCATACAGGCACGTGGAGGCTACACACACTACTGAGCCTCATTTTGACTTGTTTTAAGGACATTACATCAAAGTTGGATCTGCCTGTAGTGTGGTTTTCCACTTTAATTTTGAGGGTGACTCCAAATCCAGACCTCCATGGGTTGATAAATTTGATTTCCATTGATAATTTTTGTGTGATTTTGTTGTCAGCACATTCAACTATTTAAAGAAAAAAGTATTTAATAAGATTATTTCATTCATTCAGATCTAGGATGTGTTGTTTAAGTGTTCCCTTTATTTTTTTGAGCAGTGTATATTATAAGATACACTACATGGCCAAAAGTATGTGAACACCCCTTCAAATTAGTGGATTCGGCTATTTCAGCCACACCCGTTGCTGACAGGTGTATAAAATCGAGCACACATCTATAAAATCTCCATAGACAAACACTCCGTACTGAAGAGCTCAGTGACTTTCAACGTGGCACCGTCATAGGATACCACCTTTCCAACAAGTCAGTTCATAAAATGTATGCTCTGCTAGAGCTGCCCCGGTCAAGTGCTGTCATTGTGAAGTGGAACTGTCTAGAAGCAACAACGGCTCAGCCGTGAATTGGTAGGCCGCAGAAGCTCACAGAATGGGACCACCGAGTGCTGATGCGTGTAGCGCGTACAAATCGTCTGTCCTTGGTTGCAACACTCACTACGAGTTCCAAACTGCCTCTGGAAGCAACGTCAGCACAAGAACTGTTCGTCGGGAGCTTCATGAAATGGGTTTCCATGGCCGAGCAGCCGCACACAAGCGCACAAGTGTCGGCTGGAGTCGTGTAAAGCTCGCCGCCATTGGACTCTGGAGCAGTGGAAACGTGTTCTCTGGAGTGATGAATCACGCTTCACCATCTGGCAGTCTGACGGATGAATCTGGGTTTGGCGGATGCCAGGATAACACTACCTGCCCGAATGCATAGTGCCAACTGTAAAGTTTGGTGGAGGAGGAATAATGGTCTGGGGCTGTTTTTCATAATGGTTCGGGCTAGGCCCCTTAGTGCCAGTGAAGGGAAATCTTAACGCTACAGCATACAATGACATTCTAGATCATTATGTGCTTCCAACTTTGTGGCAACAGTTTGGGGAAGGCCCTTTCCTGTTTCAGCATGACAATGCCCCAATGCACAAAGCAAGGTCCATACAGAAATGGTTTGTCGAGATCGGTGGGGAAGAACTTGACTGCGAGATGGAGATAGAAGAGGGATAGAAGAGAGAGATGGAGATAGAAGAGAGAGATGGAGATAGAAGAGAGAGATGGAAATAGAAGAGAGAGATGGAAATAGAAGAGAGAGATGAAGATAGAAGAGAGAGATGAAGATAGAAGAGAGAGATGGAAATAGAAGAGCGAGATGAAGATAGAAGAGAGAGATAGAGATAGAAGATAGGACAGATAGAAGAGAGAGATGGAGATAGAAGATAGGACAGCATCGAACAGCCCCTGCGATATGCAACTTTTCAGGGAAGTCAGGAACCAATATACACAAGCAGTTAGGAAAGCAAAGGCTAGCTTTTTCAAACAGAAATGTGCATCCTGTAGCACTAACTCCAAAATGTTTTGGGACACTATAAAGTCCATGGAGAATAAGAGCACCTCCTCCCAGCTACCCACTGCACTGAGGCTAGGAAACACTGTCACCACCGATAAATCTACGATAATCGAGAATTTCAAGAAGCATTTTGCTATGGCTGGCCATGCTTTCCACCTGGCTACCCCTAACCCGGTCACCAGCTCTGCACCCTCCGCTGCAACTTGTCCATGCCCCCCCCCCCCCCCACTTCTTCTTCACCCAAATTCAGATAGCTGATGTCCTGAAAGAGCTGCTAAATCTGGACCCCTACAAATCAGCTAGGCTAGACAATCTGGACCCTTTCTTTCTAAAATTAGCCGCCGAAATTGTTGCAACCCCTATTACTAGCCTGTTCAACCTCTCTTTCGTATCATCTGAGATCCCCAGAGATTGGAAAGCTGCCGCGGTCATCCCCCTCTTCAAAAGGGGGTGACACTCTAGATCCAAACTGTTACAGACCTATATCCATCCTGCCCTGCCTTTCGAAAATATTTGAAAGCCAAGTTAACAAACAGATCACCGACCATTTCGAATCCCACCGTACCTTCTCCGCTATGCAATCTGGTTTCCGAGCTGGTCATGGGTGCACCTCAGCCACGCTCAAGGTCCTAAACGATATAATAACCGCGATCAATAAAAGACAGTACTGTGCAGCCGTCTTCATCGACCTGGCCAAGGCTTTTGACTATCAATCACCGCATTCTTATTGGCAGATTAAATAGCCTTGGTTTCTCAAATGACTGCCTCGCCTGGTTCACCAACTACTTCTCAGATAGAGTTCAATGTGTCGAATCGGAGGGCCTGTTGTCTGGACCTCTGGCAGTCTCTATGGGGGTGCCACAGGGTTGAATTCTCGGGCTGACTCTATTCTCTGTGTATATCAATGATGTCACTCTTGCTGCTGGTGACTCTCAGATCCACCTCTACGCAGACGACACCATTTTGTATACATCTGGCCCTTCATTGGACACTGTGTTAACAATCCTCCAAACGAGCTTCAATGCCATACAACACTCCTTCAGTAGCCTCCAACTGCTCTTAAACACTAGTAAAACTAAATGCATACTCTTCAATCGAACGCTGCTGGCACCCGCCCACCCGACTAGAAACACTACTCTCGACGGGTCTGACCTAGAGTATGTGGACAACTACAAATACCTAGGTGTCTAGTTAGACCGTAAACTCTCCTTCCAGACTCACATTAAGCATCTCCAATCCAAAGTTAAATCTAGAATCGACTTCCTATTTCGCAACAAAGCCTCCTTCACTCATGCTGCTAAACATGCCCTCGTAAAACTGACTATCATACCGATCCTTGACTTCGGCGATGTCATTTACAAAATAGCTTCCAACACTCTACTCAGCAAATTGGATGTAGTCTATCACAGTGCCATCCGTTTTGTCACCAAAGCCCCATATACTACCCACCATTGTGACCTGTACGCTCTCGTTGGCTGGCCCTCACTACATATTCGTCGCCAAACCCACTGGCTCCAGGTCATCTATAAATCACTTCTAGGCAAATCCCTGCCTTATCTTAGATCATTGGTCACCATAGCAACACCCACCCGTAGTATGCGTTCCAGCAGGTATATCTCACTGGTCATCCCCAAAGCCAACACCTCCTTTGGCCGCCATTCCTTCCAGTTCTCTGCTGCCAATCACTGGAACGAACTGCAAAAATCTCTGAAGCTAGAGACACTTATCTCCCTCACTAACTTTAAGCATCAGTTGTCAGAGCAGCTTACCGATCACTGCACCTGTACACAGCCCATCTGTAATTAGCCCACCCAACTACCTCATCCCCATATTGTTATTTACATTGTTATTTATTTTGCTAATTTGCACCCCAGTATCTCTATTTGCACATCATCTTCTGCACATCTATCACTCCAGTGTTAATACTAATTGTAATTATTTTGCACTATGGCCTATTTATTGCCTTACCTCCATAACTTACTAAATTTGCACACACTGTATATAGATTTTCTATTGTGTTATTGACTGTACGTTTTGGTTATTCCATATGTAACTCTGTGTTGTTGTTGTTATCGCACTGCTTTGCTTTATCTTGGCCAGGTCGCAGTTGTAAATGAGAACTTGTTCTCAACTGGCTTATCTGGTTAAATAAAGATAGAATTAAAAGATAGAAGATAGGACAGATAGAATATAGGACAGATAGAAGAGAGAGATGGAGATAGAAGATAGGACAGATAGAAGATAGGACAGATAGAAGAAAGAGATGGAGATAGAAGATATAGAAGATAGGACAGATATAAGAAAGAGATGGAGATAGAAGATATGACAGATAGAAGAAAGAGATGGAGATAGAAGATATAGAAGATAGGACAGATATAAGAAAGAGATGGAGATAGAAGATATGACAGATAGAAGATAGGACAGATAGAAGATAGGACAGATAGAAGAGAGAGATGGAGATAGAAGATAGGACAGATACCTGGAAGCCAGTACCATTGCATTTTTTTTCATTGTTCCCCTCTAATCATGGACTCATTTAGACCTGGGATATCAGGTGGGTGCAATTAATTATCAGGTAGAACAGAAAACCAGCAGGCTCTGGACCTAGTTGGGTAAGGGTTGAATACCCCTGATATAGAGGTACAAGAGAGAGATAGAAAAGAGAGAGAGAGAAGGGAGAATAGAGCTATATAGAATATAGAAGCAGAAGAGAGAGAGGAGAGAGAATAAAGCTGTAACTCTGAACATCGGCGATACATATTGAATAGAGCCACGAAGTGTGTCACAATAAGAGTCTTTGAAACTGTCAACAGCACACAACATCCATTAGCGTACCCATGTCTTTCCTAGTGTAGTTCTTACATAACAGGGCTATTTTCTTCCATCACCTCCTTCACTAGCCAGTGAGCAGCCCTCTGACATAGATGTCAATATATCTACAGTGGCTGCTTGGCAATGTCCCCAGTGCTAGCACAGCATCTGGAACATGGAAGAGCTAACTAACTTCTATATGTAGACTGCTAGAGCTAACAGAGTCCTCCAGCATAACACAAGGACACTGGGACTACACTGAGCAAAAGACATTGAAAAGACATAGAAAATGTATTTTTTGGTTGAAAATATGTATTTTCAACATCTTGTGCTCACTATTCCCTCTACTCTACCGTCTCTTGACATGTAAGATGGGATACAAGTAAAGCACACACAACAACACATAGTACAAAACACATCACATCACATGCATGTAAACAAAGACCCACACACGCCCCCCTCCTCTATTCCCAGACCAATAGAAAGACATATTTGATTTCCTCACCTGAGCTAGCAGCTAGTGTAGCCTCACTGCACCAAGGATATTAGTATCCCTGTGTCATCCTTACCATGCCTCATGACATCCCCACAGCGTGTCTATGTGAGTTGAGTCCTTCAGACAGACAGTGCAGTACCAGAGAGCAGGATGAGACGTGATCATATCCTCTCTGTCATGCTGCTGTTGAACACAACACACACTGACGCTGCATATGTCTAACGGCACCCGAGCCCTCCCTTTTTCTCCCTCCCTTTCTCACTCTCTCTCTCCCCTTTATTCTATGTCATTCTCTCGTGCGGACAACAAGGACGGGGCTGGGAGAGGAGAGGAGGGGAGGGGAGAGGTACCAGCAGGGAGAGGAGGGGTGTAGTATTGAGGAGGAGAGAGGTACCAGCAGGGAGAGGAGGGGTGTAGTATTGAGGAGGAGAGAGGTACCAGCAGGGAAGGGAGGGGTCTGCAGGTTAGATCTGTAGAGGTACCAACTCACACCATCATTGCATCACAGCTCGCCTCTCATTCGCTTCTGTCTGTCTAAACTGAAAGGGAGGGAAGAGAGGAGAGAAGGGGAGCCCCCAACCTCAGCATCCTCATCCATCCAACATGGCAACGCAGTATACTTACTGAACATGGCAACCACATTGACATTCCCTACCCTGCGCAACTAGTCTCCTCCATCTTGCATTTAGAAACAGTAAAAAGCATTCAGAGATTTAGAAGAAAAAGCCCTAACTACCTAAAATAGCCAGCGGGAGCCTGTTTTTATTTCTGAAACTCTGAGGTACAGAAGAGAAGAAGTAGGAAACAGGCGGGACTGACTGGAGCAGATTGCTAGGTTTCCATGGAAACAGCCTGTATTGGGGAGAGCACGGGGCATGAGGAGGACAGAGGGAGGATGCTGTGTAGTGGGTACTGTAGGGTAGGGTACCACCACAGGGGCTACAGCTGGCTCCAACACTACTGACCACTTACTAGTGCATTGGAACAGGTTCATACACTAACCAGGAGAAGGACTACAGAATAGGGTCAGGATAATGCTATCCAAAATATAGATGACACTTTGGGTGCTGTAGTAGCCCAAAAGAAATGAAACATGACTTTAAAAAATGACCAAAAGTTTCAAACTGAGTCAATTATTTTAACTCTAATTTTTCAGGATGGATGCTTTGCAATACATTTAAAACAATTAACTCACTTCTATGCAATACATGTCAAATAAACAACTCAGTGCTGGCTGTCTTCTTCAGGTCAATAATTACACATAAGCCTGTGGAGGGAAAGCAAACACAAAGAGATGAACTGGAGTACACCCAGCGATGAGGTAACATCATCCAAGTTAATCAATAACTTCCCAATAACGTCATCTACAGACCTCATATAGGATGGAAATCTGTGGAACACACACAGCATTTTGGCCAGTGTTACCTAGTGTTGATTTTTCAGTGTAATATTTATAGTGTTGTTTGAGGTGTTACATTAACACTGTAAGTATAAAATTAAAGAATATAATTTGAATGATAACATTCTCCTACTGTAGAAACTCACTTGGTGAAGTCCACAGGACTGAAAATGAATGAATTCTACAACCATGTCTCTGTCACTAACAAATACAGTCATGGGTGGTAACTTTACAATTCACTCGAAAAGGCAAGGCACACTGAGAAATTATATTGGATGTGTGGCTTAGTGTGGGTGTGGCTTTCAATTAGATATTTTTGGCCAGCCGTGAGTGGAAGTGTTGTACCAGTTTAAGTGGTCTATGGTTATGTTAACTAAGTTTGAGCATGTGTGCTGCCAGTTCTGAAGTCTGTAACTGCTTACATAAAGAGCATGTAGCATTACAGATGTGTAAATATTATTGTAATGTCCTTAACCCAGCAACTTTGTCAAGAGATGTGGATCTCCTGGCATAATGGCAGAAAATGCTATATGAGGTGTTATTGCATAGCTGTGGGAAGTAGGGTGCTGAGGGCGTTGTAGCACCCCCGGTGTGAATGTCAACACAATATCTAAATAGAACTGGTTTTAATGGGAATATCTGTTCTATCAAAGTAATAAGGGCTATCCCCAGGCAGATGATGACAGTGCAGGAGGTAGGACCCCTCTGAATGCTTTGATGAACATGGTAAGGGACAGGATCATAATGACATAACACAGACGTAGCCTACTTTAGCTGATCATCTCCTCTCTGTGGTCAATAGGCCTACATCTATATTTCAGCAAGCTAGCCTGCATGAAGAATAACATCACAACATAAACAAACATTACAAAAACGCCAATAGCAGAAGCCTATATTGTGTTATAACCATGTTATTGCAAAAATAATAACATGATCATAACAATAACGGTAGGCTAATATTAGAAGATGGAGAGCAATCATTTAGAAATACAATTGTCGATCCATTTGTAGTATTGTGTCGTTCTGGCCTGGTGCCAATACTCTGTCCCCCAGTCCCAGCATAGAGATGGAGGCGAGAATAAAACCGAGCGCCCATAATAAACCCAATGGACACCACAATAAAGACCAGATATGGAATAGATAGGATTTAGACAAAATATTTGGTGGTATTTTTTTACCTCACAAAAATGTGAATGGTTTGATAATGACAATGAAATTATACACGCGGTGCGTCAATGGAGAATGATACAGTGTCGTGAACTTGTGACGTGTGGATATCTGCATGCAAAAACGACCACCGCATTCATTCATCGTGCACATGATTAACGGCACCAAAACAAAAACAGAAAAATAACTGCATTCCACCTACCATAAAATTAAGAGAGAAAATGTGAAGAGAAGCGGTCAGCTATTTGTCAAAAATAAAGCTGAAATAAGTCCAGGTTTGATTATTTCCATTATTCGGGGCTGCGCACAGGCGGGCTAGCGGCAGGGGGACGTAACCACGCAGCGCGTTACTGTGGCTAGCCAACTAGCAACCCCTTGCTAAAGTAATCGGCTAGTGCAGGAATTATTTGACAAGATAGCGGACTGATCACACACTGCACAACGGGAGGTGTCCACAAACATAGACACTCACCTCTGTCTCCCCGGCTTGGTGATTTGTTATCAGCTAACCTCCATGTGTAAAGGAACAGTGTGCCATGCCAGTCCTCTTCAAAGCGCTTTAACTTTGGTCACTGTTTACTTGTCATGGGTCGAGGGCAATGGAACAATGTGCGACAGCTGAGCCTCTACTGTCCCAGTGCAAAGTTGACAGCGCTAGAATTGAACGAAGCGAAACACATTAAAGCACTATTAACAATTGTTTCGCATATGGGGCATGCAGTGTGGCCGCAATTGCAGATAAGCAATCTAGGTATTAACGTTCCGGGAAAACAGAAGGTGAACCATAGCACTAAAATGAACTAAGGATGAGGTCATGGTTCAGAGGGGAGAGAGAGAAAAAAATCCAGGTTGACGTCACCTTCAGCCAATCAGAGCCTGTGGCTCAGGGGTTAGTTGACGTCAGACTTTTGAGCCGTGGATTAAAGGGACACTCTGGTTTTTAAAGGAGACGTGCACAATATTATTCCGCTTGCTGCGCGTTGGACTGTCGCGAGGTCACACACAGGGATGATATGGGTCATGCACCTTCGTTGAGACAGGAAAAAGCGATTTTGTAAAACCATGATTAAATGTTGCTGAATGGGTGTGCAGAATCTTAGGATATGTCTAGGTTAACCCCCCTTGGCATAAGACCATGGAATTAATGAAATATCAACTCTCTAAACCACCATTTTCAATGTAAAGAATGCTTTTTTTCATGACTTTACCATTAATAAAATGAAGACACATCTTATGAGAAAGTCAAGATTGACAAAATTGGATATAGAAAAAATTGATAGAGAGCCTAGACAGGGGCTAACTCTGATATGGAAACAATACAGTGAATGGGAAAAAAAAGAGTAGCCAGTTAAAGGTGCACAATGCAGAAATCACGCCGCCATTTCCTGGTTGCTAAAATTCTAATAGTTCGCCTAATTTCAGTTTATGTGACAAAACAACTAAGTATACTGTAGAGAATCAATGTACCATCTAAACCGCTGTGAAATATATTTTACATAACCAAATATATTGTGTTTTCAGTTGTTTGAAGCTGGTGTACAAAACTGAAAGCAAAAGATGCAAAAACGAAACATAAGAATGGGAAGTGTAGCTCAGGGTTGTGGGTTCGTTTCCCACGGTGGGCCAGTATGAAAATATATGCACTCACTAACTGTAAGTCGCTCTGGGTAAGAGTGTCTACTAAATGACGTAAATATAGAAATAGTGCACATAGAACAGCTGTACAGCTTCTTAGACTTGCTTTCAATGAGAATAACAGTTCTATGTGAATTTGGTCAGGTCCCAAAAAAAGTTACATATTGCAGCTTTAAACAAAAGAGGAACAATTTTTTTTTTTTATAAACACACATCTACCCAACAGAACCAAAACATATTGTAGTGATCATCACTGTATGAGGCACATTACAATTCCCATCAAGAGGGTTAAGCCTATTGCCGTGATATTTAGGGTGTTTGCCTTGCGCGACTCGGGGTTCGCTTCCCTGTCCCGCATTTAGCTACAATATATTACATTGTAATTGCACTGTTACCATAGGCCTACCCAAGAAAAATAATAGCAACATCAACACTAAATAAAAGTGCATTAGACCCATACAAATATAATTATACTATAGTAGTGGTGATCAATGCTCATTGTGAGAGTTACACGTCTTTTGTTCTCATAGAACGAAACGTTCTTTATGTGTTGTATTCATTGCGCAATATAGCACTGTATTACATTGTATAGACTGACACCTAGTGGTCATAGTTGTGTACTTCAACTGACAACCACTGCGGCAGGCATTCTCATGTCTCATCCTCTGTGGAGTGTTGCCTCATGGTGCTTTTCAATCTAGATTTACCCCCACACCAGGGTGTCGCCAGTGATTTATATTTATGTTAGCTCTAGTGTTATGTTGTTTCCATCAGGAGGGCGACACTAAAGACTTGTGGCGAGCAGAATCAACAACCTCTGCATCATTCAAGACTGTTGCTTTGTGATGTGTTAAAAGTTCACAGTTAGCCATTGTTATGTAAATGTGAGCTGAAAAGTACCAAGGGCCTTGCCTTGGCTCCAGATCCGCCGGACCCATGGCCCAGTGAGACACGGGTACCAGGCTGCGTAGATGGAAACAGAAAAGTCTGAGCGTTTTGGGTAAAAGACTGGGGTAAATCTTCCATGGAAATGTGCCATTAGTGAAGTAATACTATGATAAAGACATTCATATAAATGTGTTGTTTTTAAAACTGGTTTTAACTTCGCTATTCAGAGTCAGACAACACAGATTCATGAAAATCTACTTTTATTTGGATGCAAAAACTCACAATTTAAAGCAATACTGTAGTAGCAGAGGAGAGGAGTAGGTTGTTTGCTGGTTGGATGGAGTATGTCTGATATTTTCCCAGTGAGCAGAACTGGTCGAAAACTGGCTTTCAATGTTTTTTCAACCAAAAGGATTCATTTTCAACATCTTTTCAACCAAAAACACGCATTTTCAAAATCCTTTCAACCAAAAATGTATTTTCAACATCTTTTCAACCAAAAAGATTTTTAACCAAAGATACATATTTTCCACGTTTTTTAAACAAATTTTGCTCATTGGATTGGCTATTTCAATTATGCCTATCTTCTTTCTCACTACATCACCAGAATGAGACCGGGTCAGCACAGAAAACAAGCACTCAAAATAAAGCTGTTGGATCAATTGCAACAAGCGTTATCAGGAAAGGATTTCACAGTTTAATTTCCAGCTTCTCCAAGTTTCAGTTCTTTTCCATCTGCAAAACTCAACATTTTATGTCAGTTTCAATCAGAGGATGAAATACTAGTGCTCACTTCTTGAGATGCCTTTTAAACCAAAACAAGGAGATTGTCTCCTGGTGATGTTCGCTGTAATTGACCAGTTGTATTCAATCAAGATGAAAGTTGTTAGAGATTTCTTACATACAACTCTTAATCATTGTTTTAGCTGCCATACACGTAGCTCATATTATTTCTCAAGTTGTTGTAAAGCCAGACTGGCCTAAAGTCACAAGCCCCAATTCAATCAGTTACACACCAAGAGAAACCACACTGTAGGTCAGAATGTTAAGTATTTGAGGTGATAACCACATTTAAACCCTGGCTGCAAGCTGTTCCTCTCATGGACATTGGCATTGAAGAGAAACCACACTCCATACCTGTCCTTACTACAGCGTGAACAATTGGAGTGAACCCACAGTGTGATTTTCCTTATGTAATTGATTTGAATATGGGGAATGTGTAAGGACTGTGTGAAAACTGAAAACAAGATAAAAACCTTGGACACGTAAAGCAAAGCATATTAAAGCAAAGCCTAGAGGCATCAAAGTAATACTGAAGACAAAACATAATCAGGTGTTTTTGTTGTTGTTGTAAGGTAACTTAGGTAGTTGTCACATTTTCTTTATCTGTCAAATCTTGCGATATAAACCAATGGTTTGACCACAGTATGAGCTACATTCCATTGTGGTGTAAATGGTAATATACACAAGGCATCTACTCGAAAGGATTGTATCAAAATGTTCTAAAAATATCTCTGGTTGGTTTCACAAAAGCAAACTGTATCAAAAGCATCGCAACATAATAGGAGAACCCTTACACAACGGAAAGCTGGACAACCAATCACTTCGCTTTGATTGTCGACCTACGAGAGTCCCATACAGAACATGCAATCCATTTAAGTCAACACAGTCAAAACACGATACAGAAAATAACATCTACAGCTGAACATCAGAGAGACAACCATAGTTGATCTATTGTGCTTCATTCGGATTAGGCTTGGCCTATCTATACAACAATCACGGGCAGCTAACGTCACGCATGTGTTCAGGCTACTTTTGATAGTAGAGGTGTCATCATCCCAACACCACTGAGGGGGCGCTGATGGGAAGGGTTAGGAGGGTCAGGTTTACCCAGCATGCATCCTTTGTGAGAGATGGGAAATAACAACTAAGAAAGAAAGCAAAACTATCAAATAGGGTTTAGTTAAACTCCAGTTTGAGATGTTGTTTCTTCTCACAACCTTTACATTTGTACTTTTCTGCTTGTTTATGTTTTACTCCTATCCAGGTCCCAGACCTGTTTGTGGTTTTGTCGACTGCGTTGTCATGATCAAAGCATGACAATTCCATAAGAGGTTGTCACCGAGCCGACGCAGACTGGCACCCAGGCTATTTTACACCCTCTAAAAAGGAACAGGGGCAAGTTTTGCTACACCTCTATCTCTGGATTCTTATGCTTTGTGACGGTCGTTACATCTCATGTATGAACCCAGGAGATGAGACATGCACACGCCCCCTCAGTCTCAGTGGTCACATACAGTGGGGAAAAAAGTATTTAGTCAGCCACCAATTGTGCAAGTTCTCCCACTTAAAAAGATGAGAGAGGCCTGTAATTTTCATCATAGGTACACGTCAACTATGACAGACAAAATGAGAAGAAAAAAATCCAGAAAATCACATTGTAGGATTTTTAATGAATTTATTTGCAATTTATGGTGGAAAATAAGTATTTGGTCAATAACAAAAGTTTCTCAATACTTTGTTATATACCCTTTGTTGGCAATGACACAGGTCAAACGTTTTCTGTAAGTCTTCACAAGGTTTTCACACACTGTTGCTGGTATTTTGGCCCATTCCTCCATGCATATCTCCTCTAGAACAGTGATGTTTTGGGGCTGTCGCTGGGCAACACAGACTTTCAACTCCCTCCAAAGATTTTCTATGGGGTTGAGATCTGGAGACTGGCTAGGCCACTCCAGGACCTTGAAATGCTTCTTACGAAGCCACTCCTTCGTTGCCCGGGCGGTGTGTTTGGGATCATTGTCATGCTGAAAGACCCAGCCACGTTTCATCTTCAATGCCCTTGCTTATGGAAGGAGGTTTTCACTCAAAATCTCACGATACATGGCCCCATTCATTCTTTCCTTTACACGGATCAGTCGTCCTGGTCCCTTTGCAGAAAAACAGCCCCAAAGCATGATGTTTCCACCCCCATGCTTCACAGTAGGTATGGTGTTCTTTGGATGCAACTCAGCATTCTTTGTCCTCCAAACACGACGAGTTGAGTTTTTACCAAAAAGTTATATTTTGGTTTCATCTGACCATATGACATTCTCCCAATCCTCTTCTGGATCATCCAAATGCACTCCAGCAAACTTCAGGTGGGCCTGGACATGTACTGGCTTAAGCAGGGGGACACGTCTGGCACTGCAAGATTTGAGTCCCTGGCGGCGTAGTGTGTTACTGATGGTAGGCTTTGTTACTTTGGTCCCAGCTCTCTGCAGGTCATTCACTAGGTCCCCCCGTGTGGTTCTGTGATTTTTGCTCACCGTTCTTGTGATCATTTTGACCCCACGGGGTGAGATCTTGCGTGGAGCCCCAGATCGAGGGAGATTATCAGTGGTCTTGTATGTCTTCCATTTCCTAATAATTGCTCCCACAGTTGATTTCTTCAAACCAAGCTGCTTACCTATTGCAGATTCAGTCTTCCCAGCCTGGTGCAGGTCTACAATTTTGTTTCTGGTGTCCTTTGACAGCTCTTTGGTCTTGGCCATAGTGGAGTTTGGAGTGTGACTGTTTGAGGTTGTGGACAGGTGTCTTTTATACTGATAACAAGTTCAAACAGGTGCCATTAATACAGGTAACGAGTGGAGGACAGAGGAGCCTCTTAAAGAAGAAGTTACAGGTCTGTGAGAGCCAGAAATCTTGCTTGTTTGTAGGTGACCAAATACTTATTTTCCACCATAATTTGCAAATAAATTCATAAAAAATCCTACAATGTGATTTTCTGGATTTTTTTCCCTCAATTTGTCTGTCATAGTTGACGTGTACCTATGATGAAAATTTCAGGCCTCTCTCATCTTTTTAAGTGGGAGAACTTGCACAATTGGTGGCTGACTAAATACTTTTTTCCCCCACTGTAATGCCTCTGTGTGAAAGTCTATGAGGCCATAATGCCTGTGTCTGACGGCAAACACCATGGAAGTCATGATGATGACGGACTGACTGCACATACACATGATACTGTAATACCGTAGGGACTGCACACAATGCCTAGTTACCTAATGGTTACATTCCTCTATGGTTCCGTAGAGTTCTATGGTACATGGCTCAGTCAATTGTAAAGAACACATAGCACCATGCAACCTGAAGATGAGGTGGCTCCTGACTGCACCAGGAGTTTGAAAGGCCTGCTGTACTGTTTTAACATGAAGAGACCCAGTGAGCACAAGATGTTGAAAATATGTATTTTCAACGTCTTTTCAACGTCTTTTTAACGTATATTGCTCATAGGGGATAGTTTGGCATGTTTACGTTTCAGACGAACACGTGACCCCTCACTGTGAGATTGTTTAACATCACTGTTTTAATATAGGCTGAACTTTTTCTGATCTGGAGAAATCTGAATAATCCCAAATTAACTGGCACTTGATAGGGCATACCGGATACGATATCCTGGATAGACCTCTGGCAAGTGTGAAAACAAATGTTTGAGTTAGAAGTGACAGAAAGTTTCATCATCACTACTTTTAGAGCATCATCCGCAAAGCAACTCAGTAAAATTGTTTTAATACATTGCAGTAGTTTCATTTAAAATAATTTCTGGCAGCATAATGGAAATTCAACCTCAGCAGATTCCATCTTGCCTTATAAGCAAGGTTCTCAAGTCAAGATTGGGCTTTTGTATGTGGGCCTCTGAAATGGAAGGGGGCTGGATGAGGCTGACAGTGTGTTGTGGTTGTCTGTGCGTTAAAGGGTGACATTAAGATGGAGGTACAGTAGTGGTGTGGCGCTCTACTCCTCTGCAGTGTGGGACAGCTGCTTCTCGTACAGGCTGAGGACATGGTGCACAAACTGGTACTGCTCACCCGTCTGGATCATCCCGCCTCTGTCACACACACACACACACACACACACACACACACACACACACACACACACACACACACACACACACACACACACACACACACACACACACACACACACACACACACACACACACACACACACACACACACACACACACACACACACACACACACACACACACACACACACACACACACACACACACACACACACACACACACACACACACACACACACACACACACACACACACACACACACACACACACACACACACACACACACACACACACACACACACACACACACACACACACACACACACACACACACACACACACACAGGTGTCAGGAAAGAGACAAAGACAGACAGGTGTAAAGAAAGACAGGCGGTAGACTGACCTGTCGAGGCGGAGCTGGCAGGTAGTCCTCAGTATGTCGACCACGCCCTCACTCCTCAGCTGTTTACACAGGATGGAGGTGGCAATGAAACAGCCTGTTCGACCAATCCCAGCACTGGGAGAAGGAGGATGAAGAGGAAGAGGAGGAGGATGATAAAGAGGAGGAGGTGGAGGAAGATGATGAAGATGATGATGACGAGGAGGAGGAAGTAGAAGAAGAAGATGAGGAAGATGATGATGAAGAGGAGGAGGTGGAGGAAGATGATGAAGATGATGATGACGAGGAGGAGGAAGTAGAAGAAGAAGATGAGGATGATGATGATGATGATGAAGAGGAGGAGGAGGAACCATTAATGTATTAGACCTGACCAACCACAGTTTTAGAGCATTTCTGACCTGGCTGAAAGCTATCAGAGCTGCAATGCTGCTGTCTTCTATCTCTAGGGGCACAGATCTTCCAAAAAATCCACTGAGACATCCTCCCTATTGACGGTACTATGTGTGGGTATCATGTCTGTGTTTCCAACTCCACCTGCAGTGAACGATGACAGGGCCGCTGGTGGGCGGAGCTTCCACTCTGGCCTGCTCCACTTCCTGTACCAGCTCCAGGAGGGGCGGGGCTTTGTCCGGTGTCTTCTGGTCAGGCCAGGAGGTGTACCAGTACTGCCTGAGGCTGCGCTCCTCTCCATCACACTGTCACACATACATTAACGCACACGCACACACGCACACACACACAGAAACATGTACATCCAAACTGTTACAGGAGTTAGTTGCTGCAACACCAATGACTGCAGAGCGAGAGGAACTCCGGGTTACTTTTGGTCTGTTTTTCATTGTGTGATTTCATATCATTTTCCAATAGATGTCCTTGTGGCAGCTTACCTATCTGTATGTCTACACTGAGAGGTTCTGTTTAGTGGATGAGAAGTGATCATTCAAAAGGGTCAATGAAAAAACTTCAACTGCATTTTGTCATTTTCACTACCTCCCGAGTGGCGCAGTGGAGGAACCATTTCCTGACACCTGTGTGTGTGTGTGTGTGTGCGTGGGCACACAATTGGCTCAGCGTCGTCCAGGGTAGGGGAGGGAATGGCCGGCAGGGATGTAGCTCAGTTGGTAGAGCATGGCGTTTGCAACGCCAGGGGTTGTGGGTTCGATTCCCACGGGGGGCCAGTATGAAAAAAATAAAATAATGTATGCACTCACTAACTGTAAGTCGCTCTGGATAAGAGCGTCTGCTAAATTACTAAAATGTTGGTGGCATGAGGTTGGTGGCATCTTAATTGGAGAGAACGGGCTTGTGGTAATGACTGGAGTGGAATGGTATCAAATACATCAAACACATGGTTTCCAGGTGTTTGATGCCATTCCATTTGCTCCATTCCAGCCTCCTGTGGGGTCCTTGGTGTTCTTGGCATTGGTGTATAGATGCATACTGTGGTATTAGTCTCACCTTCAGAGTGAAGACCCTCAGGCTGTAATCGTCCTCCTGGGTTACCGTGACAACCGTGATCAGGATGCCCTCATGGATCACAGAGTCCTCAGGCCAGTACTCCACACATTTCTGTAAGGGGCAACACATAGCCAGAGTTCACATTGGACATTTACCTCTAGTCTATCTCTTTCTCCATTCCTCCCTCCCTCCCTCCCTACCTCGTTCTTCTCCTCTAGGTTAGTGATCATGACGATGATAGGACAGCGTTCCTGCCACGCCATCCTCCAGAAGTCTCCCACCGTGTTGACTGTAGGACCCTGGGTCGCGATGTACGCCCGCTCCTCACCCCCGTATCCCTGTGGACAGCAACACAGAAGTTCTCACAGGACCATGGATGAGAAAACCTGTACACAAGGCCCTAGCCTTTTGGGGGCCCTAAGCGAGATGTGATCAACCCCCCCACCCCTACCTGTAGGTAGTTAGCGTTGATGTAGGTACTGAGGAATTCATCTTTATCTGCTGTCTGTAGGATCACTCTACTGTGTGTATCTGGAAAACACAGGACCACATCACAAGACCCAGACAACTGCCTGTGTGTGTATTTGTGTGTTTGTGTGTCTCTGCTTTTATTTGTGAGCGCGTGTGTCCAGTGTCTCTCTCTCTCTGTCTCACACAACCTCTATTCTACGTCCCATTTTTGTGACAGATTCAAAATGGCGGCTGTTTGTAGTGTTTCCACTCACTGGGTAGGATGGTCTTATAGCGGTTCTTCCTCACCAGGCCTGGATAGTTGTACTCCTTTGGGTCCACAAAGTTCATGGGAGTTTCCTGGCAACAGAACAATGGATGTACAGTAGCTTAGTGATGTATGTCCAGGAAATGTTGTCCCTGGTGCATGATTGTGTGCGCTCGTCTTTGTTTGTGGTTTGTGGGTATTACACACACAGTTTAGACCAGGGTTTCCCAAAGTCGGTGCACCCAGGTGGGGCCCCAGGACCGAGTTTAGGAAATCTTGGTTTACACTAATAGTGAGTGTGTACATCTACCTTAGAGAGAGAGTGTGTGTGTGATTGTGAGTGTGATTGTGTAGACCTACCTGGGTCTTAGAGAGAGAGAGTGTGTGTGTAGACCTACCTGGGTCTTAGAGAGAGAGAGTGTGTGTGTAGACCTACCTGGGTCTTAGAGAGAGAGTGTGTGTGTGATTGTGAGTGTGTAGACCTACCTGGGTCTTAGAGAGAGTGTGTGTGTGTGTGTGATTGTGTGTGTGTGTGTGTGTGTGTGTGTGATTGTGTATCTCAGCCTAAAGGTGTAATACATCCTCTATGGAGCTGGGTATGCTAATGTCTTTCACTGTGTCCGCATCTCACCCAATGTTTATAGTAGCCTCTGGGTGTAGAGTGCTCCTAAATGGGTTTGTGTGTTACTCACATAGAACTCTGCCTGTAGGGCTTGGTCGTCCATAGCGCGAGTGTGGAGCTGGGCAGGATTGAGTGTGTTTGTTCCCTCTCTCAGGTACTCCTTGGCAGTCTGGTCTCTGGGGGAGAGCTGGGCTCCATAGCCATAGGGCTCCGTACAGCCAGGAGAACACATGTCCAGGGTCAGGGACACGTTGGAGCCCCTCCTAACACACACACACACATACCCACACACACACAGGACGGCACTGACACATACACTGTAATCCCCAAGGCATTTTTAACTCAAATACTTCTAGTAAGGTCAACTCATTATTACTTCCAATGTTTATGTGGTACTGACTCAAAACTAAATGAGAAGTCAGTTATGATAACAAATTAACTTTTTCCCCAGCATGCTTTACTGTAGCGTTGAGATTTTGGAATTGTTTTTAATATCTGTGCTTTTGCATGTACATTGAGTGATTCATTGATTATTTTTATGCTACACAAAAATAGAATATAAACAAAGATAAACGAATCCAATCATTTAGTTAGATTTTTTGCACCCGTTACTGAAATGGTTGTTCCAGTTTCTAACCCTGTCTGTCATTATGAATGCAAATTCAGCATCATGCAACTTGTAGATATAGATGCACATTTCTAGTAAATTTCCCACGTTTTCCGGAAATCCTTCAACCAGGATTCTTAGGAAACCTGGCAATTTCAGGAAAGTTAATGGAATTTTGCTAGGCCGTAAAATATGGCCTTATGAGATATGTAATGTCATAAAGAGATTCATTTTAAGATTCGTCTAGGTAAAGGCCACAGGACCGGAAAATGAATGAATGATTTCACTAATACTGCTTTCACATATGATTTACGGTATTTTGTCTGTAAAAAAATGTTTTTATGACCCCTTTACAAACAGGCCCATTTTTACCACATGCTTGCCTTTTATACCTCTCATGCACATGCCTGCATGCCGGTGATGAGTGGTAGTAGTGGTGTGCAGATGTGGGTGGGCATCTATTTGAATAAATCCATTGAATATACTCCATTATTAATTCGTTCATGCAGGTTCTAAGAATCATTATAACACTAATAACGTGTATTTTTAAATGTATAGAATAGCATATTTTGAGTTTAATTATGTTACATCCACACTGTAAAACCGGATAAGTTCTGGCTATTCCAACATTTTGAGGAAACCGATTAAGGAACTTAAATAGCTGAAGTAAGCAGTACTACCTTCATATGAGTAAAACAAATGCAAATTTTTTTGTAAGGTATACTTAAATTTAATGCCCCCACTAAGCCACGCCTCCAATAATTTCCCAGTGTGCCTTGCCTTTTCGATTGAATTGTAAAGTTACCACCCATGACTGTATTTGTTAGTGACAGAGGCATGGTTGTTGAATTCATTTATTTTCTGTCTTGTGTCCTTCACCAAGTTCCTAGGCGGATAGTATACTTGAACCATTACGTATATCATAAGGCCTTATACAGTGGCCTCCAAGTAAGGTTGCAAAATTCCACAAACTTTCCCAAAACTTTTTACTGGAAGCTTCCAACCGGTATTTCTGGAAAACCTGGGAAATTGACCAGAATTTTGCAACCTAACTGTAAATCACATTACGCTGGCTCGCAAAGTGATGTGTAATTCCAATTGGAATTTAGCCAGCGTTAGGCTATCCAACAGTTGACATTTGTATTCACCCACAACCAGCATTCATAATGACTGCCAGAGTTAAGAACAGTGGGAGGAAACTACCTAAGCCATTTAAACTGGAACAACCATTTCAGTAAAACATTTTTTTAATGATTGGATTAGTTTAGAAAAATCTCATATTTTTGTAGCATAACATTTAATCAATCAATCACTCAATGTACATTCAAAATGTACTTGCAGTAGGGCATGCTGGGAAAAAAATAATTTCTTATAATATCTTTCAAAAATGTTGTTGGTGTGACTTCTCATTTAGTTTTGAGACAATACCACATAAACATTTGAAGTAATAATAACTTTTTATTGACTTTGAGTACAACTTACTAGAAGTATTTGAGTAAAAAAAATGCCTTGAAATCAATAGTTCATTATTTTGTTCATTAAACAGACAAGACATACCCCAATCACATATACAGTGGGGGAAAAAAGTATTTAGTTAGCCACCAATTGTGCAAGTTCTCCCACTTAAAAAGATGAGAGAGGCCTGTAATTTTCATCATAGGTACACGTCAACTGTAGGATTTTTGTAGGATTTTTAATGAATTTATTTGCAAATTATGGTGGAAAATAAGTAT
The DNA here is from genome assembly GCF_964263955.1 of Coregonus lavaretus. Classification (NCBI taxonomy): domain Eukaryota; kingdom Metazoa; phylum Chordata; class Actinopteri; order Salmoniformes; family Salmonidae; genus Coregonus; species Coregonus lavaretus. The sequence continues at coordinate 45,616 of NW_028162786.1, forward strand.
TTGGTCAATAACAAAAGTTTCTCAATACTTTGTTATATACCCTTTGTTGGCAATGACACAGGTCAAACGTTTTCTGTAAGTCTTCACAAGGTTTTCACACACTGTTGCTGGTATTTTGGCCCATTCCTCCATGCATATCTCCTCTAGAGCAGTGATGTTTTGGGGCTGTCGCTGGGCAACACAGACTTTCAACTCCCTCCAAAGATTTTCTATGGGGTTGAGATCTGGAGACTGGCTAGGCCACTCCAGGACCTTGAAATGCTTCTTACGAAGCCACTCCTTCGTTGCCCGGGCGGTGTGTTTGGGATCATTGTCATGCTGAAAGACCCAGCCACGTTTCATCTTCAATGCCCTTGCTGATGGAAGGAGGTTTTCACTCAAAATCTCACGATACATGGCCCCATTCATTCTTTCCTTTACACGGATCAGTCGTCCTGGTCCCTTTGCAGAAAAACAGCCCCAAAGCATGATGTTTCCACCCCCATGCTTCACAGTAGGTATGGTGTTCTTTGGATGCAATTCAGCATTCTTTGTCCTCCAAACACGACGAGTTGAGTTTTTACCAAAAAGTTATATTTTGGTTTCATCTGACCATATGACATTCTCCCAATCCTCTTCTGGATCATCCAAATGCACTCTAGCAAACTTCAGACGGGCCTGGACATGTACTGGCTTAAGCAGGGGGACACGTCTGGCACTGCAGGATTTGAGTCCCTGGCGGCGTAGTGTGTTACTGATGGTAGGCTTTGTTACTTTGGTCCCAGCTCTCTGCAGGTCATTCACTAGGTCCCCCCGTGTGGTTCGGGGATTTTTGCTCACCGTTCTTGTGATCATTTTGACCCCACGGGGTGAGATCTTGCATGGAGCCCCAGATCGATGGAGATTATCAGTGGTCTTGTATGTCTTCCATTTCCTAATAATTGCTCCCACAGTTGATTTCTTCAAACCAAGCTGCTTACCTATTGCAGATTCAGTCTTCCCAGCCTGGTGCAGGTCTACAATTTTGTTTCTGGTGTCCTTTGACAGCTCTTTGGTCTTGGCCATAGTGGAGTTTGGAGTGTGACTGTTTGAGGTTGTGGACAGGTGTCTTTTATACTGATAACAAGTTCAAACAGGTGCCATTAATACAGGAAACAGGTGGAGGACAGAGGAGCCTCTTAAAGAAGAAGTTACAGGTCTGTGAGAGCCAGAAATCTTGCTTGTTTGTAGGTGACCAAATACTTATTTTCCACCATAATTTGCAAATAAATTCATAAAAAATCCTACAATATGATTTTCTGGATTTCTTTTTCTCAATTTGTCTGTCATAGTTGACGTGTACCTATGATGAAAATTACAGGCCTCTCTCATCTTTTTAAGTGGGAGAACTTGCACAATTGGTGGCTGACTAAATACTTTTTTCCCCCACTGTATTTTATAGTAAGAATATAATGGAATATAACAAAATAAAATACAAATAATATTTTCCCATACAACTGGTGTCAGTCACCTGTGGAACCTCTGTCCAAAAAACAAAGGTGATATTGTTAAGCAGAGCCCTTGCTATTTTGATCCACATTTCATCTCTTTCCTACCCTCACGCCACTTTGTTGGGCAGCAGGCGTAGGGTCTTACATTGAGAGTGTCTTCATCATGAGGCCCCGTGTAGCTCAGTTTGTAGAGCATGGCGCTTGCAACGCCAGGGTTGTGGGTGGGTTCGATTCCCACGGGGGGCCAGTATGAAAAATGTATGCACTCACTAACTGTAAGTCGCTCTGGTTAAGAGTGTCTGCTAAATGACTAAAATGTAATGATACCGATAGAAAATAATAGCAATCCTATTTTCATCAATATGTGAGTCTCGTGTTCATATTTCACTACCTCCGCGGGCTTTTGGAGTTGCCTTTATGCGATCAAGCAAAATAATAGGCCTACACTTGATTTAGGCTACATTATTGCATGCTAAATGTTTCTGATCAGTGATAGATTACCAAACAAATAGATGTGCTTTACCACCTACACTTATTTGCCAAGCAAGAAACCAAATTAACCAAATACCCTATACAGAGGGATTCAGTGAAACAATTGAGACAAGTCAGTAAAGTCCCAGGCTTTTGGTGGGGAGTAGGCCTAGGCTACTAAGCATCTGTGAGTGAAGAGAAAAATGATCCACTTGTTAAACTATATAACATGCTGGCAAAATGTAGTAATAAATGAGCCAACTAGACAAGATGATCATGAGCAGCCCTCACCTTAACTTAGCCAACATTTCCCCAGCATGACTGTAGCCTAACCAATATCCAAAGCAGATTCAGTGAAAACAAAAATCGGACATTGATTGATTTTATTCATCCCCACCACACGCTTGTCTCATATCAGCGCAATAGCACTGTCCCAATCAAAATGGTGCTGAAATTATCATCTAGTTGACCACAAGCGGGTAGGCTATTGCTTCAAATTTATTACAACAATTGGATGACTTGGTGAGTTTCAGTAAGAAACTATTTGATACATGCCTTCAATTACATTAGCCTACTTTAGTCCAATATTTTGGTCCTTCAGTGATATTCATTCCAACAGTAATTCTTTATGGATCCATCCAGTTGTGGTTAAGAAAACAGTTCATGTGGTGGGCTAAGCGAAGACATGGGCGAAGTGACATGCTTCGCAAAGTTTAGAACTGCCAGGAGGATGGTTAATGGCTGCCTACACTATTAGAAAAAAATATGCTAAGTATACCCATACAGGGTTCTTCGGTTTGTCCCCATAGGGGAACCCTTTTCGGTGCTGGGTAGAACCCTTTGCAGAGGGTTATGTAGGGTTCTTCAAAGAACCCCCTGTATATGGTTCTAGCGACAACCCTCTATGAAGGGTTCTGCCTAGAACCCTCTATGAAGGTGAATCCAGGTGAAAGCTATGATCCCTTATTGATGTCAATATTATATTAGGAAGGTGTTCTTAATGTTTTGTACACTCAGTGTATATCATTCCAACAGTAATTCTTTGAGGGCCTAGTTATACCAAAACTCAGTGGTGTTAGGAATCTCCTGGTTTACAGGCCACATCAAGCCTGCAAGTCACATTATACTGGCTTGCAAAGTGATATATAATTCCTATTGGAATCCAGCCAGAGTTTGGATATCCAACAAGTGGAATTGTTAATCACTGGCAACCTGCATTCTGAATGACTGCCACGGTAGGGAAGCACTAATACTGAGACTACCCCTATCATCTAAACTGGGACAACCATCTCAGTAACGGGTGCTATAAATCCAACAGATTGGATTAGTTTAGAAAACTCTTTGTTTAGTATAAAATGAATAAACCAATCAATGTACATGCAAAAACACAGATATTACAGTAAAACAAACAATTCTGAAAAACTCCCTGCAATAGAGCATGCTGGGAAATATTATATATGGTTCTATATAGAACCCTTCTTACCTCCCAAATAATCATCAAAGAACCCTTTCTTCCAAAAACAGTTATTAGGATGTTAAAGGTTCTAGGTATAAACCTTTGACTTACAAAGAATCCTTGTCTTCCAAAAAGGGTTCTTCTGATCAAAACAGTTCTTGGTAGAACCCTATCCCTCCGCAAAGAACCCTTTTGGAACCCTTTTTTCTAAGAGTGTAGCAACCATCAAGAGTTTAAGAGAGAGCCATATATATAGTGTGTGCCAATGCCGCTACGTTTCATACTAAGCCGTAGGCAGAACTTTACCGAAATGATTACTAGGTCATTAGGCGGAAATATAAATTTCGGCTTTGATACCGGCAATACCTTTCAGATATAAAGAAAAGGCGGAAAAAAGTTGGCGGTATGGTAAAGTTGGGGGGGAAAACGTCTTAGTATGAAAGGGATATAACAAATATAGTCATTGGTGGTAACTCTACTGATGTAAGATCTTAATTTGAGTTTGCTACAGCAGGAAAATAATCCTGCAGAAAGAGGAAATGTGGATTATAATTAATGGACATTTTTTTGAAGGGGTTGATACATTTTTCTTTAGGGCAAATCAAGTCTGACATTTTAAAGTGGAAATTACAAACTTTAGAAGCCTTTTTAAACCTCGAATACACTACAACAAGGAAAATCCTCAGCAACAAAAGAGTGATAAAATTAAGATCCTACATCTGTACAATTCACTCGAAAAGGCAAGGCACACTGGGAAATTATATTGGAGGGGTGGGTGGCTTAGTGGGGGAGGTACTCAAAATGATCAAACGGACACAACTCAAATCTGGACCCCCTACAGGGTCACATTGACAATCGGTTTGAGTAATGACTACAAAATCACTTCAAGTAACTGTACTCAGATATATTAAGTGCAACAGGTTTCCACAAAAGTTATGAGTAATGACAGCACATTGGGGTTTACAGTGTACAAGAAGAATGAACACACAGACACATACAAGAAGAACGTACTGTAATTGTGCACACACACACAGGGGCAGAACAACACACACAAGAAAAACGCATGAACACACACACACACACACACACACACACACACACACACAGAGACCCCCCCCCCCTCTGTAGACCACCTCTCCACCTCCATCTGCCCACTGACCTCTCCTGCAGGCCCACAGGTGTAACAGAGAGGGTGGTTATGTCCCCCTCTGTCCTGGTGTCCAGACCCAGGTCAAAGACAGGTGTCTGGGGTTCAGCTTCTAGGTCCATCAGGTCCTCCTGGGCGTCTGTCCACTCTGACAGGGTGAAGGAAGGCTGGCGACTCACTGACTGACGTCTGTCCCCATGGTCAGTCACCACCGTCGCGGACCACCATGCTTCACCGTACCCCAATTTACACACAATGCGGTAGATCTGGAGACACAGCATCGAAATGCACATTTCAGAAATGTTAAGTGCCGTCTCTAGGTCACAGTAGACCTTGTCCTATGAGCAAAATATGTTGAAAAAGCACTGCAAACACTTGAAGAGAGAAGAGAGCAGCTGTGCCTGGATTTTGAAATATATCTCTACAAGTCCCCGTTTCCGAGACTGGTTACCTGCCTGTCGAGGATAAGTGAAAGGCAGAACCACCTCCTCTCTGTCCCACACGCCAGGACTGAGAGATACAAGAGATCCCCTACTTATGACATCTTATTACTTCTAAATTATTCTAAAACAATTTATGTACGCCATGCCTATGTATTTCAGTGTCTATGACTGCCATGTGGGTATTATAAAACTTCAAAAGCCGTTGAAAATAAGTATTTTTGGTTGAAAAGACGTCTGATAGATTGAAAAGATTTTGGAAAGAATTTGTCAAATTCTTCTAATTGGGAGGTCAGATCATGTGAGAGCCGTGCAGAGTTCATCAGGGTGTGAGAGGTACCTACCATGAAGATAAGGACAGCCATGCCGATGCCTTCAGTGGCCCGAAGGACCCAGTAGCTCTTGGTCTTCTCCATCTCCACCAACACGCACACAGACTGTTCAACACACGCACACACACACGCACACACGCGCATGCACATTCACACACGCATGCACACACACAAGCGCACACACACACGCACGCACACACACAGAGAGAGAGAGAAAGAGAGAGAGGATGTGGGACACATTTTTATTTAACCTTTATTTAACCAGCTTAGTCTCATTGTGATCAAATCTATTTTTCAAGACAAAACAGCAGCATCAACACATCAGTATCAGACAAACAGTCACATGGCATCAGCCAGACATCAGTATCAGACAAACAGTCACATGGCATCAGCCAGACATCAGTATCAGACTAACAGTCACATGGCATCAGCCAGACAAAAATCACATCAACACAATAAGCAGCGTGTCACAAGCCAGACAAATATCACAGAGCAATAAGTCAAGCAACAGAGCTTGCAATAAATCGCAGCAATGTAAAGTACAACTTGAGTCTCTATCAGACTTTTCTCTGTATGCCATCACCTTAAAGTCCTGTGTTGTGTTACAATTTCAGTGTACAGGCGTGTCCAGTTACTCACGTCCACTCCAAATACAGGGTTGAATGATAGGAGGAGGCCCAGGTAGAAGTCTAAGAGCTGCAAGGCTTTGTAGAAGGCTGGGAACATCTCGTTACCATCCACCATGAAGAAGACCCAATAACCCTGAGAGGAGGAGAGGAGGGGAGGAGAGGAGGAGAAGAGGAGAAGGGGAGAGGAGAGGAGGAGGGGAGAGAAAAGGAGAGGAGGAGAGGAGAGGAGAGGAGAGGAGAGAGGAGAAATTTTGTGGTAATTTCCCACCTGTCCCTTTTTCCAGCATGAATAAATAATAATTGGACGGTATCCTACAAACAAAAAGGCCAGAATATTTTCTTGTTCATTCAGTTTTCAAAAAAGACAGGACATTTACCATCAGTAGGAAAGTGTCATTTGAAATAAATGTAGATAAAACCAGTAAATACAGTGAGGAAAAAAAGTATTTAGTCAGCCACTAATTGTGCAAGTTCTCCCACTTAAAAAGATGAGAGAGGCCTGTAATTTTCATCATAGGTACACGTCAACTATGACAGACAAAATGAGAAAAAAAAATCCAGAAAATCACATTGTAGGATTTTTAATGAATTTATTTGCAAATTATGGTGGAAAATAAGTATTTGGTCAATAACAAAAGTTTCTCAACACTTTGTTATATACCCTTTGTTGGCAATGACACAGGTCAAACGTTTTCTGTAATTCTTCACAAGGTTTTCACACACTGTTGCTGGTATTTTGGCCCATTCCTCCATGCAGATCTCCTCTAGAGCAGTGATGTTTTGGGGCTGTCGCTGGGCAACACGGACTTTCAACTCCCTCCAAAGATTTTCTATGGGGTTGAGATCTGGAGACTGGCTAGGCCACTCCAGGACCTTGAAATGCTTCTTACGAAGCCACTCCTTCGTTGCCCGGGCGGTGTGTTTGGGATCATTGTTATGCTGAAAGACCCAGCCAGGTTTCATCTTCAATGCCCTTGCTGATGGAAGGAGGTTTTCACTCAAAATCTCACGATACATGGCCTCATTCCTTCTTTCCTTTACACGGATCAGTCGTGCTGGTCCCTTTGCAGAAAAACATCCCCAAAGCATGATGTTTCCATCCCCATGCTTCACAGTAGGTATGGTGTTCTTTGGATGCAACTCAGCATTCTTTGTCCTCCAAACACGACGAGTTGAGTTTTTACCAAAAAGTTATATTTTGGTTTCATCTGACCATATTACATTCTCCCAATCCTCTTCTGGATCATCCAAATGCACTCTAGCAAACTTCAAACGGGCCTGGACATGTACTGGCTTAAGCAGGGGGACACGTCTGGCACTGCAGGATTTGAGTCCCTGGCGGCGTAGTGTGTTACTGATGGTAGGCTTTGTTACTTTGGTCCCAGCTCTCTGCAGGTCATTCACTAGGTCCCCCCGTGTGGTTCTGGGATTTTTGCTCACCGTTCTTGTGATCATTTTGACCCCACGGGGTGAGATCTTGCGTGGAGCCCCAGATCGAGGGAGATTATCAGTGGTCTTGCATGTCTTCCATTTCCTAATAATTGATCCCACAGTTGATTTCTTCAAACCAAGCTGCTTACCTATTGCAGATTCAGTCTTCCCAGCCTGGTGCAGGTCTACAATTTTGTTTCTGGTGTCCTTTGACAGATCTTTGGTCTTGGCCATAGTGGAGTTTGGAGTGTGACTGTTTGAGGTTGTGGACAGGTGTCTTTTATACTGATAACAAGTTCAAACAGGTGCCATTAATACAGGTAACGAGCTGAGGACAGAGGAGCCTCTTAAAGAAGAAGTTACAGGTCTGTGAGAGACAGAAATCTTGCTTGTTTGTGGGTGACCAAATACTTATTTTCCACCATAATTTGCAAATAAATTCATTAAAAATCCTACAATGTGATTTTCTGGATTTTTTTTCTCAATTTGTCTGTCATAGTTGACGTGTACCTATGATGAAAATTACAGGCCTCTCTCATCTTTTTAAGTGGGAGAACTTGCACAATTGGTGGCTGACTAAATACTTTTTTCCCCCACTGTATAGGCAATGAAAACTTTAAAAGTATTTTATTTTGTTTCTGACAAGAACAGGTAGTTTCGCAGCTAGTCATTTTCCACCTGTGGTCATATCTACTTGCATTCATGAAAACTCTTAGTTTCTACAACATCCTTGGCCTTAGTGCTTGTTGATGATAATGTCAGAACCTGGGAGCATGTCAGCTGACCCACCGTGATTTGGGAAATGGTGCAGAGCACGGCACACCAGTGCATCCCTATGACAACGGTGTAAAACGTGTCCCTCCACAGTTTCTCTGGGTCCTCTGGCGGGCTGTTCCCCCGTCCTGAGTTGCCATCAGGGCCTGGGGAGCCATCTCTTGGTTGAGAGAGGTTGTTGTCTGTCATTGGTGGGTCGTCCAGCCACATTGGGTCTTCGTCTAGCCTTAGGAAGATGGAGTCCTCCGTCTGGGAACGGGTTGAGCTGCTCAGTCGTCTGTTCATGATACCCCTGAGACAAACGACAGACCGGAAGGGGGGGGAGGTTGGTCAACAATACAGTCAAATGAAGGGTGCCATGATCTGCACAAATGCAAATGAGCACCCTCAGCCAAACCTCCATACAGACAATGAGCCTGTTGCAGCTCAATAGTGTGGTGTGTGTGTGGTGTGTGTGGTGTCTGTGTGTGTGTGTTGGGTCTATCCTGCTAGCCTATTCAGGTGTGTAGCTGCACTGCTTGGAGTGGCTCTCATCTCCGGATCCTCTTGTCACATTAAGATCGGATCTATTGTGTGTGTGTGTGTGTGTGGTGTGTGTGTAGTGTGTGTGTGTGTATGTGTGTGTGGTGTGTGTGTGTGGTATGTGTGTGTGTTGTGTGTGTGGTGTGTGTGTGTGTGTGTGTGTGTGTGTGTGGTGTGTGTGGGTGTTGTGCGTGTGGTGTGTGTGTGTGTGTGTGTGTGTGTTGTGTGTGTGGTGTGTGTGTGTGTGTGTGTGTGTTGTGTGTGTGGTGTGTGTGTGTGTGTGTGTCTTGTGTGTGTGTTGTGTGTGTGGTGTGTGTGTGTGTATGTGTGTGTGTGTGTGTGTGTGTGTGTGTGTTGTGTGTGTGGTGTGTGTGTGTGTGTGTGTTGTGTGTCTGGGCTCTGACTGTCTCCATGGCAACAGAGTGCTTCTCATCCCTCTCATCCGTCCCAGGCATAATCATCCACTGACAACACACACACACACACACACACACCCCGCACGCACACACACACACACACACCGCACGCACGCACACACACACACACACACACACACACACACTGCACGCACACACACACACACACACACACCGCACGCACGCACACACACACACACACACACACACACACACACACACACACACACACACACACACACACACCGCACGCACACACACACACACACACCGCACACACACACACACACACACACCGCACGCACGCACGCACACACACACACACACACCGCATGCCGCACGCACGCACACACACACACACACACGCACATGCACACACACACGTGCACACGTACACACGCCACACACACACACCACACACACACACCACACACACCACACACACACACACACACACACACCACACACACCACACACACACACACAACACACACACACACACACTCCCCACACACCACACACACCAGGCTTGTTAATGTCACAATTCAGGTTGACTTCCGGTTGTAGCCTATTTCACTTCTGATGCTTACAGACACTAATGCACCCGTTCTGTTATTAAAATACATTCTCTTTACAGCTCGACATCTTTTACTTTTCGATCGTCACTAGTTACCACAGCCACAAAGGCATAAACCCCACCAATTTCTACAATTTAGCTTCTTAAAATCGGATTTTAAACCTAACCTTAACCCTAACCTTAACCACACTAACCTTATACCTAACTTTAAATTAAGCACATTTTTGTTTTCATGAATTTTTACGATAATAGACCCTTTTGACTTTGTTGCTGTGGTAATTAGTGGAAACTTTACTTTTCAGTTGTTAAATTGAATAATCACACTTCCCATCTAGCCAATGAGGAAGTCTGAGGAGGTCAGGTGACTTACTTATGGAAGGTCTACGGGAAGGAAGTCAGATCACATGATCAGGTCAAATCCTGTATCCCGTGGCAACCACCAGTTGTCGGCCATGTTGTGTGACAGAATCAGTCCTGGAAAAGAGAAGAAGAACAGAATGATAAAATAATTCCTGAAGATAATATGTTTTTAAACTCAGATAATCCTAAACTGTAAATGAATCCAATCCAAGAACCATCCAAATAAATAACAAGCAGTGAAATAAAGTGGTCATTCTGAAGAGGAGATTAGTAATCCAGTGTAATCCAGAGATGTACCAGTCTTTCTCTCTGGAAATCCACGCCAACCAGACACGGATTGAGTGAGTGAGTGAGTGAGTGAGTGAGTCAGTCTCTCTCTCTCTGTCTCTCTGTCTCTCTGTCTCTCTCTCTGTCTCTCTCTCTCTCTCTCTCTCTCTCTCTCTCTCTCTCTCTCTCTCTCTCTCTCTCTCTCTCTCTCTCTCTCTCTCTCTCTCTCAATCCACGCCAACCAAAGACACGGACCCAATCAGACAAAAACATTAAAATGACGTCAGACACAGTCAAACCGACCCAGTCCAATATGTAGGCTATGCATGCATCCGTTTCGCTCTTTCTCTTTTCTTCTCTCCCTCTCAGTCACACTTTGTCTCTGTCTTTGCCTCTGTCTGTCTCTCTCCCTCCCTCCCTCATTCTCTCTCCCTCTCTTTTTTCTCTCTCTCTTTATTTCCTCTCCTCCTTTACTGAAATGTGTGACCTCAGCGGAATATGAGACCACACAGTGTGTGTGAGCGGATGTTGAACAGAGAGGTGCTGTTTGAGTCTTTTTCTCTCTCCGCTTGCTGCGAAGGTTTGAAGTGATGACGCCAGTCAGGCTGGCCAGTAGTCATGGCAACACACACACACACACACAAACCCTCAACTCAAACAGGTTGCAGCATTGAGAGTGTTTTGCATCGAAAGCGATGGTTTAAGTTCACTGAGGTCCTTCATCTCAATGGATGGACGGATGAGTGGATGGACAGATGAGTGGATGGATGGATTTATGGATGAACGGATGAATAGGAGGCGAGCAGCAATATTTTGTGTGAAGGTTGCTTGAAGCACTGATGCTGTGAAGCTTGCATTTCAGTAACCATGATAACGACGAGCATACATCACGCACAAACACACACGTATCACAGCGAGGTGTACAGTATACCACTGAGACAATGGTATGTACACATTCTATATGTACACATTCTATATCTACACACTCTATATCTACACATGCTATATGTTCACATTCTATATGTTCACATTCTATATTTTCATCACACTCTATATGTACACATTCTATATGTTCATCACATTCTATATGTTCACATTCTATATGTTCACATTCTATATGTTCATCACATTCTATATGTTCACATTCTATATGTACACATTCTATAAGTAATGGGAATGTATTCATGTAGGCCTCCTCTGTAGGTCCTAAAGTCACTCATCTCAGGTCTAGGCTGCAGTATATCCATTGTGTTTATCAGAACGTATACAGCACTAAGCACAAGAGCCTCAGTATAGCCTGGTATCCTAATGGTTGCTGTTTTCAAAAATGTTTTCAAAAATGTTACTTGTTGCTCTATTTGACAAGAGACCCAGGCTATCATTAGAAGTCTACACCCCAATAAGAGTACAAGGGGCTATCTACTCTACAGTGCTATGTTGGGTTGCTTTGACTCATGCTGATAGTGGGACATGTTCTTCTTCTTTGGGTTTTAGTATGCAGCAGGTAAAGACCCTCAGGAGTATCCAGGTGGCTTTTTTTCTTTATTTAAAAACCCCCCCCAGAAATCAAACTTTTGGATCGAGATCTATAAGGATGAGATCATTACCTCTCAAACACAAAGACATTTTCCCCATATTTAAATGGATTTGTAAATGTTTGTTGATATTCTGTAGTATACCAGGTACCAAATATTTCATTATTCATATTCAAGCCATAGTTTATATCTTTCCTACCGTTTCAACCCAAACAATCTATTTAATTATATATTTTGTGTTTCATATGTTTTTGGACAGGCATTGGTTATTATTGGTTTTCATTGACAGCTCTCCCACCACTTTGGCCTGCTGGTTATGTGGTGGATAAAGGTGTAGGAGAGCCACGTCTTTCAGTGTTTGCTCATTTTATACCTCCTATTCACTTTTATCCTTGTTTTTATCCATTTTAACTCTCCCTTTTTTAAGACCGTGCATTTATTGCTATTTATTCAAAATAAAACTCTTATTTTGGAGGAAAACTGTTCCAGTCATATTTTAAACATTTTTAATGTGAGAAGCAAAGGCCAGCTTGGTCATAAGATCATTCTAGAAAATAGACCAACAATAACAGAGGACAGCAATAGAAAGGCTGGCCATCTTTTAAAATATGCCAGATTAATGGATCGATGAACAGTTCATCACCCATAATGTTAATGCATTCTGAGCCAGAAAACATTGAAACAAACAAAACATTTATAGTGGGGATAATTAGTGTGAGTGGGAGCCCAGCCCAGTGGAACACTGTTTCTTTCTATGATCACGATTCAGTTGGTTTCAAAATGACCCCATCAAAGATTATTCATGAATGATATGTTTTTATGTTGATAAAAATAATATTTTAGATGGGGTGCTATGTGGGCTTCCTGTTCTTTGTTTGTCACTGTCACGTTCGTTGAAGGACGGGTCAGACCAAGGCGCAGCGTGATATGCATACATGTTTATTTGGAACGAATAAACAAGCGACAAAACAACAAACTAAACAAAACGTGAAGTCCAAGGTACACAAACAACATACCTCACACGGAACAAGATCCCACAACCTACTAGTGCCAATAGGCTGCCTAAGTATGGTCCCCAATCAGAGACAACGAGCGACAGCTGCCTCTGATTGGGAACCACACCGGCCAACATAGAAATACACATACTAGAATATACAACATAGACAATCACAACATAGAAAATCACACCCTGACTCAACAAATAAGAGTCCCCAGAGTCAGGGCGTGACAGTACCCCCCCCAAAGGTGCGGACTCCGACCGCACAACCTTTACTTAACAGGGTAGGGGCCGGGTGGGCATTCCGCCTCGGAGGCGGATCCGGCTATCCACCACCTATTCTCCGCCTCCCTGTTGCGCCCCTGGTCTGGTCTGGACCTCGGCGCGCTGCTTCCCCTCTCCTTCCTCCCACTATACTCCAAGCCCTGTCTGGACCCTGGTGTGGGAGACCCCGAACCTGGAGAGGGGCTGACGTCTGGGTCTGGACTGGAGCCGCTGACCGGAGCTGGACCGGGCACCGGTGGAGGGGACTGCTCAGGCTCCGGACTGGAGCCGCTGACCGGAGCTGGACTAGGCACCGGTGGAGTGGACTGCTCTGGCTCCGGAGTGGAGCCGCTGACCGGATCTGGACTGGACCCTGGTGGAGCGGACTGCTCTGGCTCCGGAGTGGAGCCGCTGACCGGAGCTGGATCAGGCACCGGTGGAGCGGACTGCTCTGGCTCCGGAGTGGAGCCGCTGACCGGAGCTGGACTGGACCCCGGTGGAGTGGACTGCTCTGGCTCTGGAGTGGAGCAGCTGACCGGAGCTGGATCAGGCACCGGTGGAGCGGACTGCTCTGGCTCTGGAGTGGAGCAGCTGACCGGAGCTGGATCAGGCACCGGTGGAGCGGACTGCTCTGGCTCCGGACTGGAGCTGCTGACTGGTGCCGGACCAGGCACCGGTGGAACGGGCACGGGCCGTGCCGGACTGGACACACTCACCACTGGTCCGGTGCGAGGAGCAGGCACGGGCCGAACCGGACTAGGAACATGCACCACTGGCTTGGTGCGAGGAGCAGGAACAGGCCGGGCCGGACTGGCGACACGCACCACTGGCTTGGTGCGAGGGACAGGAACAGACCGGGCTGGCGACGCGCACCACTGGCTTGGTGCGAGGGGCACCACTGGCTTGGTGCGAGGGGCAGGAACAGGCCGGGCTGGGCTGACGACGCGCACCACTGGCTTGGTGCGAGGGGCAGGAACAGGCCGGACCGGGCTGGCGACGCGCACCACTGGCTTGGTGCGAGGGGCAGGAACAGGCCGGACCGGGCTGGCGACGCGCACCACTGGCTTGGTGCGAGGAGCAGGAACGGGCCAGACCGGACTGCGAAGGCGGACTGGAGGTCTGGAGCGGAGAGCTGGCACAACCCGTCCTGGCTGGCTACCCACTTTTGCACTACAGGTGCGGGGCGCTGGCACAGGACGCACTGGGCTGTGCACGCGTACTGGCGATACAGTACATAGAACCGGCGCAGGATATGCGGGACCGAGGAGGCGTACTGGAGACCAGGAGCGTTGAGCCGGCACACCCCATCCTGGCTGGATGCCCATCTTCGCACGGCACGTGCGTGGTGCTAGCACAGGACGTACAGGGCTGTGCCGGCGCACTGGCGACACAGTACGTAGCTCCGCATAACACGGAGCTTGCCCAGTCATACGCCTTCTCGCGTGAGTACGGGGAGTTGGCTCTGCTCTAACCCTAGGCTCCGCCAACCACCCTTTTAGCCCCCCCCAATTTTTTTCTTGGGGCTGTCTCTCTGGCTTCTTCCTCGGCCGGCGCCTTCTGCGTTGCCGCTTCTCCTCTCTATACCGCGCCTCCACTGTCTCCTCCCAAGGACGGCGATCCATCCCGGCCTGAATCTCCTCCCATGTCCAGGAACCCTTCCCTTCCAGGATCTCCTGTCTGCTCCTGGACACGCTGCTTGGTCCTCGTTTGGTGGGATCTTCTGTCACGTTCGTTGAAGGACGGGTCAGACCAAGGCGCAGCGTGATGTGCATACATGTTTATTTGGAACGAATAAACAAGCGACAAAACAACAAACTAAACGAAACGTGAAGTCCAAGGTAGACACAAACAACATACCTCACACGGAACAAGATCCCACAACCCACTAGTGCCAATAGGCTGCCAAAGTATGGTCCCCAATCAGAGACAACGAGCGACAGCTGCCTCTGATTGGGAACCACACCGGCCAACATAGAAATACACATACTAGAATACACAACATCTGGGGTGCTATGTGGGCTTCCTGTTCGCTCCGGTCACACCGGTCACACCCTGACTCAACAAATAAGAGTCCCCAGAGTCAGGGCGTGACAGTCACCCAATACATCATACCTAATAAAGTTTGATTATGAGACAAAAGAGGCAGATATCAAAGCCAGCTCCCACTGAGCCACTCACATAATAGACAAAAGACATGTCACCGTATAAGACTTCACACAGTCCCTGTCCCAGCAGAGAAGACCAGGGCCTGTATTCACAAAGTGTCTCAGAGTGATGGCTAGGATCAGTTTTGCCTTTTAGATCATCATTATTAATATTATATGGACAGGGGGGACCTGATCCTGAATCAGCATCCCTACTCTGATGCCTGATTCACACTACAGGGCCAAGCCGAGCCAAACCGAGCCAAGCCAAGCCGAGTCGAGCTTTACCATGTTGGCCTGGTTACACATCCACCATAGTTGCTGGAACCTGATGGAAAGATGTGAAAAGAAAATATCCACACCAGCACAGTATGGCTCCGGTTGGCCCTATTCTGACTCAGGCATGAGACGCTTTGTGAATACAGGGCCAAGGGCCATCCAGGAGCCATCCAGGAGCCATCCAGGGGCCATCCAGGGGCCATCCAGGAGCCAACTAGGAGCAATCCAGGAACCATCCAGGAGGCATCCAGGGGCCATCCAGGGGCCATCCATGAGCCATCGAGGAGCCAACCAGGAGCCAGATAAACTAAGTCTATCGTACTTGGGAAAGGTTTGCACCTGTTATTTCCAAAAGAGACTATGGCATGAAAGGTAAGAATTAAAGGTACAATTGAGTTAAGGAAAAGGATAATCACCTAATCTTGTGTGCACTAGCTAGTTAACTCAATTTACTTCTGGGGGCGGAGGTGCCAAGATCTGAACTAGTGAAAACAGCAGATGGCATACAAGGCAAGAAGATAACTATATTTGAGAGGAATTAAATAAATAAAAAATAGAAAAGAAAAGAAGGGAACTGCCTATTACACAATACAGTGATGCACTATGTCTATGATGACAGTGTTGTTTTCTTCCAGATGAGACAGTAGTGAGGTTAGAGGTCCTAGGAAGGTATTGAGAGGTGTTGTATTAATGGTTGAGGTGGTTAGAGGTAGAGATGGAAGGTATTGAGAGGTGTTGTATTAATGGTTGAGGTGGTTAGAGGTAGAGATGGAAGGTATTGAGAGGTGTTGTATTAATGGTTGAGGTGGTTAGAGGTAGAGGTAGGAAGGTATTGAGAGGTGTTGTATTAATGGTTGAGGTGGTTAGAGGTAGAGGTAGGAAGGTATTGAGAGGTGTTGTATTAATGGATGAGGTGGTTAGAGGTAGAGATGGAAGGTATTGAGAGGTGTTGTATTAATGGGGTGAGGTGGTTAGAGGTAGAGATGGAAGGTATTGAGAGGTGTTGTATTAATGGTTGAGGTGGTTAGAGGTAGAGATGGAAGGTATTGAGAGGTGTTGTATTAATGGGTGAGGTGGTTAGAGGTAGGAAGGTATTGAGAGGTGTTGTATTAATGGATGAGGTGGTTAGAGGTAGGAAGGTATTCAGAGGTGTTGTATTAATGGTTGAGGTGGTTAGAGGTAGAGATGGAAGGTATTGAGGGGTGTTTTATTAATGGGTGAGGTGGTTAGAGGTAGAGATGGAAGGTATTGAGAGGTGTTGTATTAATGGTTGAGGTGGTTAGAGGTAGAGATGGAAGGTATTGAGAGGTGTTGTATTAATGGGTGAGGTGGTTAGAGGTAGGAAGGTATTGAGAGGTGTTGTATTAATGGGTGAGGTGGTTAGAGGTAGGAAGGTATTGAGAGGTGTTGTTATAATACACGCGGCAGGCAGGAGGAAGAAGCTCTTACTGAAAGTGATGATGGCACGGTAACAGGAGCCATGGTCACATGAGAGACAGAGACCTGCCTCCCTCAGCAGCTTGGATCGATCACTCACTCACACACACGCATGCACATGCACACGCACGAGCGCACGCGAGCAAGCACACTCACACACTCACACACACACACACGCATACACACACTGGATTCCCTTTAACAACATTAAAAAATGCATAAATAAATAAACATGAAATAAATTCCCCCAATGAAGAAAATAAACAGCACTATGGAGCTGAATACAGCCAAGTAACATCCTTCACCATCTCAGAAATGAAAACGCCCTTTTTAACAGTCTCTCACGTTGTCAATCAACATTACATCAAACCACGACAAAGTAGCTCCAGAATATATGTCCTCTATGGTAGTCATTCATACTGAGACACCATTCATATCACGTACAACACTACGGTGAGCCAGAGAGATCAAACTGCACAGAGAGAGCTGTATGAGAGCATCCGTAATGAATCCCATAGGGATGGGAGCTGTTGCATCTTTCTCTGGTAACTCCTGCATTTTTCATGTAGAAACAGTACACACATACACAAACAGTATACTTACTGAGACAAACACACTAGACTATACAATGATAACAGTATTAGATTAAATATTTATCCATATGTATAAAAGAAAGTAGCAAAGCATTAAGTATTGACGGAGAAAACACACACACACACAAACATGCACTCGCGTACACACACACAATACGGCTCCCTCCCTACTTTTTAGGGTCAGTAGCGCAGCAGCAAACAGCTGTAAACATTGATATTGACTCCATGTTGTCGCGCAAAGAGGAGGAAGAGAAGGGTGTAGAGAGATAGAGAGAGAGAGAGAGAGAGAGAGAGAGAGAGAGAGAGAGAGAGAGAGAGTGAGAGAGAGAGAGAGAGAGAGAGAGGGGAGGTGTAAAGGGAGTAGGGGCAGCACTAGGCAGTCATCACCCCGTCGTACGGTCTAGTCTGGCAGAGCTTTCTTACCTGGGTGTGCTTCTCTTTACAGCACCATCCTTCCTCCCTCTCAGCTCAACCCTTGGACACACCGCAATCTGAAGAGACCACTGTTATCCCTTTATCAGTGTGTGAGAGTGTGTGACGGGTTTTCTTGTTTGTTTCCTGGAGGAGAGAGACAGCTCCACAGGCGACAGCCTCGTCAAGGTATATGCAGCAAGAGGCTGTACGGTAGCCTTGGCAACAGAGCTAGAACGAGGGAGAGGGATGGAGAGAGAGAGAGAGAGAGAGTAGGGAGGGGGGAGAAGGGAGGAATCATAACAAATCACTGAGCAGTGAGCACCCCCATTGTCCCCTCTTCTCCTTCCAAGTTTTAGGCATCGCCACCCACCTCTCTCTCTCTCTTTTCCCTCTCTCTCTCTCTCTTTTCCCTCTCTCTTTTCCCTCTCTCTCTCTCTCTCTCTTTTCCCTCTCTCTTTTCCCTCTCTCTCTATTTTCCCTCTCTCTCTATTTTCCCCCTCTCTCTCTCTCTTTTCCCTCTCTCTCTCTTTTCCCTCTCTCTCTCTCTCTCTCTTTTCTCTCTCTCTCTCTTTTCCCTCTCTCTCTCTCTCTTTTCCCTCTCTCGCTCTCTTTTCCCCCTCTC
The DNA here is from genome assembly GCF_964263955.1 of Coregonus lavaretus. NCBI lineage: Eukaryota > Metazoa > Chordata > Actinopteri > Salmoniformes > Salmonidae > Coregonus > Coregonus lavaretus. The sequence continues at coordinate 64,192 of NW_028162786.1, forward strand.
TCTCTTTTCCCTCTCTCTATCTCTCTTTTCCCTCTCTCTCTCTCTCTCTCTTTTCTCTCTCTCTCTCTTTTCCCTCTCTCTCTCTCTCTCTCTTTTCCCTCTCTCGCTCTCTTTTCCCGCTCTCTCTTCCCTCTCTCTCTCTCTCTCTCTCTCTCTCTCTCTCTCTCTCTCTCGCTCTCTTTTCCCTCTCTCTCTCTCTTTTCCCTCTCTCTCTACTGCTCATCCTCTCTTTCTTCCTCCCTCTAGTCAGCCTCTACTACATCATCACCCGTTTCTTCCCTTTATGTCAGGGACGGGCAACAGGACCGCCTGCAGATCAAGATATATACAGTGCCTTCGGAAAGTATTCAGACCCCTTGACTTTTTCCACATTTTGTTACATTACAGCCTTATTCTAAAATGTATTAAATAAATCAAAATCCTCAGCAATCTACACACAATACCCCATAATGACAAAGCGAAAACAGATTTTTAGAAACGTTTGCAAATTTACTAAAAATAAAAAACAGAAATACCTTATTTACATAAGTGTTCAGACCCTTTGCTATGAGACTCGAAATTGAGCTCAGGTGCATCCTGATTCCATTGATCATCCTTGAAATGTTTCTACTCAAGTTTCAACTTGATTGGAGTCCACCTGTGGTAAATTCTATTGATTGGACATGATTTGGAAAGGCACACACCTGTCTATATAAGGTCCCACAGTTGACAATGCATGTCAGAGCAAAAACCAAGCCATGAGGTCGAAGGAATTGTCCATAGAGCTCCGAGACTGGATTGTGTCGAGGCAGAGATCTAGGGAAGGGTACCAACAAATTTCTGCAGCATTGAAGGTCCCCAAGAACACAGTGGCCTCCATCATTCTTAAATGGAAAAAGTATCTTCCTAGAGCTGGCCGCCCGGCCAAACTGAGCAATCGGAAGAGAAGGGCCTTGGTCAGGGAGGTGGCCAAGAACCTGATGGTCACTCTGACAGAGCTCTAGAGTTCCTCTGTGGAGATGGGAGAACCTTCCAGAAGGACAACCATCTCTGCAGCACTCCACCAATCAGGCCTTTACGGTAGAGTGGCCAGATGGAAGCCAATCCTCCGTAAAAGGCACATGACAGTTCACTTGGAGTTTGCCAAAAGGCACCTAAAGACACTCAAACCATGAGAAACAGACTCTCTGGTCTGATGAAACCAGGATTGAACTCTTTGGCCTGAATGCCAAGCGTCACGTCTGGAGGAAACCTGGCACCATCCCTATGGTGAAGCATGGTGGTGGCAGCATCATGCTGTGGGGATGTTCTTCACCGGCAGGGACTGGAAGACTTGTCAAGATTGAGGAAAAGATTAACAGAGCAAAGTACAGAGAGATCCTTGATGAAAACCTGCTCCAGAGCCGTCTGGACCTCAGACTGGGGCAAAGGTTTACCTTCCAACAGGACAACAACCCTATGCACACAGTCAAGACAATGCAGGACTGGCTTCGGACAAGTCTCTGAATGTCCTTGAGTGGCCCAGCCAGAGCCCGGACTTGAACCCGATCGAACATCTCTGGAGAACCTGAAAATAGCTGTGCAGCAACGCTCCCCATCCAACCTGACAGAGACTGAGAGGATCTGCAGAGAAGAATGGGAGAAACTCCCCAAATACAGGTGTGCCAAGCTTGTAGCGTCATACCCAAGAAGACTCGTGGCTGTAATCGCTGCCAAAGGTGCTTCAACAAAGTACTGCGTAAAGGGTTTGAAGACTTATGTAAATGTCATATTTCATTTGTATTTTTAGCTTTGTTATTATGGGTATTGTGTGTAGACTGATGAGGGGAAAAAACAATTTAATCCATTATAGAATGAGGCTGTAACGTAACAAAATGTGGAAAAAGTTAAGGGGTTTTAATACTTTCCGAATGCACTGTATATATGACTGATTTATTTGAATTGTTGTAGTGTCATGCATCTTCAGGATGTCCAGCCCACATGGGCTTATAAGAGATTGTATTTGCTGTAGCAAAATAAAATTATAATGTCTCTATATGCACACATACAGTATATATAAACATATGTTCGTACGGCAGTGAAAAACTACTGAGAAAATAAAACTAAAACATTTCAAGTCAACAATTTATCTTGTCACATTGTCCAAGCTTTGGAGATACAACTTGCAACCAGAAATACTTATTTCCTAAATAGCCATTCAAATTCTTCTTAATCTCTAATCCAGAATAGTTCTTGATTTCAGTTGCAACATTTTATCAAACAGCACAGCTCTCAAATCATCATATAAACTACAGTAAAATAAGTGCAGTTCATTCTGGACCTCCCTAAATCACAGACAGTACATTGTCACTCTTCTTTATCTCTAAATCACAGTCATAGTCATAGTCACACTTCTTCATCACTAAATCACAGACAGTACATAGTCACTCTTCTTTATCTCTAAATCACAGACATAGTCATAGTCACTCTTCTTAATCTCTAAATCACAGTCATAGTCACTCTTCTTCATCACTAAATCACAGACATATTATTAGTCACTCTTCTTCATCACTAAATCATATTCATAGTATATAATAATATGCCGTTTAGCAGACGCTTTTATCCAAAGCGACTTACAGTCATGCGTGCATACATTTTTTTTTTTTGTATGGGTGGTCCCGGGGATCGAACCCACTACCTTGGCGTTACAAGCGCCGTGCTCTACCAGCTGAGCTACAGAGCTACCATAGTCACTCTTCTTCATCACTAAATCACAGTCATAGTCATAGTCACCCTTCTTCATCACTAAATCACAGACATAGTATTAGTCACTCTTCTTCATCACTAAATCATAGTCATAGTCACTCTTCTTCATCCCTATATCACAGACATAGTCATAGTCATTCTTCTTCATCACTAAATCACAGACATAGTCATAGTCACTCTTCTTCATTCCTAATTCACAGACATAGTCACTCTTCTTCATCACTAAATCACAGACATAGTCATAGTCACTCTTCTTCATCACTAAATCACAGACATAGTCATAGTCACTCTTCTTCATCACTAAATCATAGTCATAGTCACTCTTCTTCATCCCTAAATCACAGACATAGTCATAGTCACTCTTCTTCATCACTAAATCATAGTCATAGTCACTCTTCTTCATCCCTAAATCACAGTCATAGTCATAGTCACTCTTCTTCATCACTAAATCATAGTCATAGTCACTCTTCTTCATCCCTAAATCACAGTCATAGTCATAGTCACTCTTCTTCATCACTAAATCATAGTCATAGTCACTCTTCTTCATCCCTAAATCACAGTCATAGTCATAGTCACTCTTCTTCATCACTAAATCACAGTCATAGTCATAGTCACTCTTCTTCATCACTAAATCATAGTCATAGTCACTCTTCTTCATCCCTAAATCACAGACATAGTCATAGTCACTCTTCTTCATCACTAAATCACAGTCATAGTCATAGTCACTCTTCTTCATCACTAAATCACAGAAATTGTCATAGTCACTCTTCTTCATCACTAAATCATAGTCATAGTCACTCTTCTTCATCCCTAAATCACAGTCATAGTCATAGTCACTCTTCTTCATCACTAAATCATAGTCATAGTCACTCTTCTTCATCCCTAAATCACAGTCATAGTCATAGTCACTCTTCTTCATCACTAAATCATAGTCATAGTCACTCTTCTTCATCCCTAAATCACAGTCATAGTCATAGTCACTCTTCTTCATCACTAAATCACAGACATAGTCATAGTCACTCTTCTTCATCACTAAATCACAGTCATAGTGATAGTCTTCTTCATCACTAAATCATAGTCATAGTCACTCTTCTTCATCCCTAAATCACAGACATAGTCATAGTCACTCTTCTTCATCACTAAATCACAGTCATAGTCATAGTCACTCTTCTTCATCACTAAATCACAGAAATTGTCATAGTCACTCTTCTTCATCACTAAATCATAGTCATAGTCACTCTTCTTCATCACTAAATCACAGACATAGTCATAGTCACTCTTCTTCATCACTAAATCATAGTCATAGTCACTCTCCTTCATCACTAAATCACAGACATAGTCATAGTCACTCTTCTTCATCACTAAATCACAGACATAGTCACTCTTCTTCATCACTAAATCACAGACATAGTCATAGTCACTCTTCTTCATCACTAAATCAGTCATAATCACTCTTCTTCATCACTAAATCATAGTCATAGTCACTCTTCTTCATCACTAAATCACAGACATAGTCACTCTTCTTCATCACTAAATCACAGACATAGTCATAGTCACTCTTCTTCATCACTAAATCATAGTCATAGTCACTCTTCTTCATCACTAAATCACAGACATAGTCATAGTCACTCTTCTTCATCACTAAATCACAGACATAGTCATAGTCACTCTTCTTCATCACTAAATCATAGTCATAGTCACTCTTCTTCATCCCTAAATCACAGACATAGTCATAGTCACTCTTCTTCATCACTAAATCATAGTCATAGTCACTCTTCTTCATCACTAAATCACAGACATAGTCATAGTCACTCTTCTTCATCACTAAATCACAGACATAGTCATAGTCACTCTTCTTCATCACTAAATCACAGACAGTCATAGTCACTCTTCTTCATCACTAAATCACAAACATAGTCATGTCACTCTACTTCATCCCTAAATCACAGACCTAGTCATAGTCACTCTTCTTCATCACTAAATCACTAAATCATTCCTCCCTCCCCCCTCCCTTCTTCATCACTAAATCACAGACATAGTCGTAGTCATTCTTCTTCATCACTAAATCATAGTCATAGTCACGCTTCTTCATCCCTAAATCACAGACATAGTCATAGTCACTCTTCTTCATCACTAAATCATAGTCATAGTCACTCTTCTTCATCCCTAAATCACAGTCATAGTCATAGTCACTCTTCTTCATCACTAAATCATAGTCATAGTCACTCTTCTTCATCACTTAATCACAGACATAGTCATAGTCACTCTTCTTCAACACTAAATCACAGACATAGTCATAGTCACTCTTCTTCATCACTAAATCACAAACATAGTCATGTCACTCTACTTCATCCCTAAATCACAGACATAGTCATAGTCACTCTTCTTCATCACTAAATCATAGTCATAGTCACTCTTCTTCATCCCTAAATCACAGTCATAGTCATAGTCACTCTTCTTCATCACTAAATCACAGACATAGTCATAGTCACTCTTCTTCATCACTAAATCATAGTCATAGTCACTCTTCTTCATCCCTAAATCACAGACATAGTCATAGTCACTCTTCTTCATCACTAAATCATAGTCATAGTCACTCTTCTTCAATACTAAATCACAGACATAGTCATAGTCACTCTTCTTCATCACTAAATCACAGACATAGTCATGGTCACTCTTCTTCATCACTAAATCATAGTCATAGTCACTCTTCTTCATCACTAAATCACAGACATAGTCATAGTCACTCTTCTTCATCACTAAATCACAGACATAGTCATAGTCACTCTTCTTCATCACTACATCACAGTCATAGTCACTCTTCTTAATCCCTAAATCACAGTCATAGTCATAGTCAGTCTTCTTCATCACTAAATCACAGACAGAGTCATAGTCACTCTTCTTCGTCACTAAATCACAGACAGAGTCATAGTCACTCTTCTTCGTCACTAAATCACAGACATGGTCATAGTCACTCTTCTTCATCCCTAAATCACAGACATAGTCATAGTCACTCTTCTTCATCACTAAATCATAGTAATAGTCACTCTTCTTCATCCCTAAATCACAGTCATAGTCATAGTCACTCTTCTTCATCACTAAATCACAGACATAGTCATAGTCACTCTTTTTCACACTAAATCACAGACATAGTCATAGTCACTCTTCTTCATCACTAAATCATAGTCATAGTCACTCTTCTTCATCACTAAATCACAGACATAGTCATAGTCACTCTTCTTCATCACTAAATCATAGTCATAGTAACTCTTCTTCATCACTAAATCATTGTCATAGTCACTCTTCTTCATCCCTAAATCACAGTCATAGTCATAGTCACTCTTCTTCATCACTAAATCATAGTCATAGTCACTCTTCTTCATCACTAAATCACAGTCATAGTCATAGTCACTCTTCTTCATCACTAAATCACAGACATAGTCATAGTCACTCTTCTTCATCACTAAATCATAGTCATAGTCACTCTTCTTCATCCCTAAATCACAGACATAGTCATAGTCACTCTTCTTCATCACTAAATCACAGACATAGTCATAGTCATTCTTCTTCATCTATGCCATTGAACCTACCTACTTTAATTGCCAGAGGCAATATCCCGGTTCTCAACTGGGCACACAAGGACCTTTGGTTTCTGGTTAAGTGAGAGGTGACATAAGGTTCTGGATCTTAGCTGTTTTTGATTTGGTTGTAAGTTCTGAGTTTTGGTTTTAGCCATATGTCAGTTGACAATTTTTCTTTGTAGCTAAGCGTTAACTTGTGTTTGATCATATTGACATTGCATCGTAACTTGTTTCAAAATATATGTTGTAGATCAGCTTCCTTAAATATAGCATTGAGTTCCTTTGTCGAAGGGCAGTTGTGTGTTTTATCCCAATTGAAAACCTTGTTTGTTATTCTGTCCTCTGTCATATTGATAAGACGGTTCCATAACCTAATCATTTCACCTCTCTGTCTTATTTCACAGTGCTCCCAACCCATGTCTCCTTCAATAGCAAAGCTTGGGGCAAACTTATGCAGTCCCAGAAAACATAATATGGCTCTATTCTGAATAGAGTTTGCTGTTTGGGATTCTTTAAAACCCCAGATTCCAGCAGCATAGTTCAGTATTGAACACACATGAATTATAGAGCTGTGAATATATGCAATAGCCATGGTCTTTACAGATTTTCAGTTATGTGAGCAAGTGTACTTTAGGGGCATTGCTCCAAAAGAGAAGTCATAAATACTTCTCAAGTGATTAATCTGGGTTTTATCTTGGTTAATAATTAATCTCCATTTCATACACCAGAGATTGACAGTGTTCAGCATACATCACAAATCAAACTCACTCTCTGAAAGGAGGACAATATCATCTGTGTACATTTACATTTTAGTCATTTAGCAGACGCTCTTATCCAGAGCGACCTACAGTTAAGTGAGTGCATACATTATTTTTTTCATACTGGCCCCCCGTGGGAATCGAACCCACAACCCTGGCGTTGCAAACGCCATGCTCTACCAACTGAGCTACATCCCTGCCGGCCATTCCCTCCCCTACCCTGGACGACGCTGGGCCAATTGTGCGCCGCCCCATGGGTCTCCCGGTCGCGGCCAGCTACGACAGAGCCTGGGTGTACAATAGTATCCCCACAGTTGTGCAATCTAATTTAACTCCTAGGTTAGCATGCTTGATTTGCTGGGCCAAGTCAGTTACAAAAACGGCAAACAAAGTTGGAGAAAGCACGTAGCCTTGTTTGACTTCAAATGGAGTGGCAAACCATCCGGTCTTCAACTCATTCACCTGTCCACAGCAGACTGGAGCTCTGTATAGGAAACCATCCAGTCTTCAACTCATTTACCTGTCCACAGGTGACTGGAGCTCTGTATAGGAAACCATCCAGTCTTCAACTCATTCACCTGTCCACAGCAGACTGGAGCTCTATATAGGAAACCATCCAGTCTTCAACGCATTTACCTGTCCACAGGTGACTGGAGCTCTATATAGGAAACCATCCAGTCTTCAACTCATTTACCTGTCCACAGGAGACTGGAGCTCTATATAGGAAACCATCCAGTCTTCAACTCATTCACCTGTCCACAGCAGACTGGAGCTCTATATAGGAAACCATCCAGTCTTCAACTCATTTACCTGTCCACAGCAGACTGGAGCTCTATATAGGAAACCATCCAGTCTTCAACTCATTTACCTGTCCACAGGAGACTGGAGCTCTATATAGGAAACCATCCAGTCTTCAACTCATTTACCTGTCCACAGGAGACTGGAGCTCTATATAGGAAACCATCCAGTCTTCAACTCATTTGACTTCAAATGGAGTGGCAAACCATCCAGTCTTCAACTCATTCACCTGTCCACAGCAGACTGGAGCTCTGTATAGGAAACCATCCAGTCTTCAACTCATTCACCTGTCCACCGCAGACTGGAGCTCTATATAGGAAACCATCCAGTCTTCAACTCATTTACCTGTCCACAGGAGACTGGAGCTTTAACTGCATCATAACATTTACCATTTGAAAACAAGAAGATCTCTATTTACCCAATTTTGGAAATCAATAAAATATTGGCCGTGATCAGACACTCATTTGACCCTCTTCTTACGCTCACACGCCACACCTCTTATATGAACGCATTGAAAAGTACTGCATTTATTTGTCTAATTAGTCCGTTGTATAGTGTAGTATCTGAACATTTATAGCTTTGGCTGAGGTTTTCATATTGTTGGTTAAATGGACTTTGCTCTGCTTTGCTGAAACATCTGGAAAGTATTACTATAGGGGCCCCCTAAGACGGTGGACATTGGGATATGTGGAGGCCAGGGATTGGTCTATTCAAAACACGCCATCTTATGTTACATAGGATATATACCATGTTTGAACAAAGGGACGAGGAGAGTGATCATATTTGAGATTGGGTTTGTTGCTCTCCAGATTCTGCAGAAGTCTGTAAATTGATGCTGAAATCTTTGATATAATAAACCATTATAATCAAGTACAGTGTCAGCGGATTCCTTGTCAACACAGCATCTCAGCAGCATTGTTCGGCCACCACAGAAATTGGCGACGAGGATTTTGGGACGTGTCGCGTCTGTTTCAGCGTTCCATCATGGGCTCCGAACTGACTCCCGCTCCAGAGGCCGGCAGATAAGGTGAGCTTTCTCACAACTTTGGGCGATGGTCAGTTCGTGTGACTGTGTGTGCGTTGGGGGGACGCACCGTGAACAACCTGTGTGAGCCTTGCTGTTATTGCTGTGTGATGAGATTCCGTTCTAAATTTCTAAATTTGTTTGCGTTGGAAACAACGCAAACAGGGGGGAGTGTGTATATAATACAGGATCAAAGGAAAAAAAGGAATTGATAACACTTGGCCCAGGGATATTTGGCTTGAATAAAATTAAAGGGAAAAAGGAATAGAATGAAGAAATAAGGGACACGGAACTAAGGAAAAATGTATACTAATTAGGACGTCGCTGATCTACGGAAGCCCTCAAATGAGGCGATCATTAGATGGGCCGCAAATCCTGGGAAGTCACTAGGTGAATTTTCGGGTCAGTTCCAAGGGACTGTGAGTTTGTAGAATACACATTCAATTGTATGTTACCTCTCGGTATATAGTTGACGAGGTATATGTCCGAAGTAGCCTCTCATTGAATATCTGCAACTCAAGGTAGCACAAATTTAGGAAGGAAAATAAGGAATAGGAGCGACGGAAGCATGCTTTTGGAATTGTATGAATGGATGCATTCTTGTTGATTAAAAAGTTTTAATGTGTGTGTGAGAGAAAGAGAGTGTGTGTGTGTGCGAAAATAAAGATGTCTCTGCTGTGTTTCAGCTGTGTGGATTGTGTAGAGATTTATACAGGGGTTTTAGTTTTTTGTAAGGAAATCTGTTAATTACGGTTAAATCCTTATGAGTCTCCATTTGAGAGAAGGTTTTCAAATTTGTTACAATCTATGAGCCCCCGGGAGGACGTTATGATTGTATAGAGAGGATTTGTAATGGATAAGAAAATAACTATACATCTCCAGATTGGAGTAGAATGGGTGAAGAAAGAGGAGAGAGAAAATAGACTAAAGTAAAGTTAAGTAACTTCGAAGTAGGATTTGTGTTCTATGTTTTGTGTTGGTTTGTGCGTTTTGTTCAGTGTTACTGTTGTCTGTGTGGTAAATGTGGTTTGTTGGAAATAACGGAGGGACAGCTGGTCTGTCTGCTGTTTGACTTAGAGAAAAGTCACTTGCAGGAGCGCTCCTCTCACCCTGAAGTCGCACTAATGAATGAACTGCGCATGTGTGGAATTTTAGGTAGTTATAGTTACACAGAACGAATATGCCACTCCCCTGCCTGCACTGAGCTGCTGTGACACGCAGACTTAGAGCTGCAAAAAGAAGGAGGGGGAGACTTTGAGTACACTCGAATAAAGTATTCTGTTTGTTAAGTGGCTGTTACGCAACTATGACCTATTTGATTGAGATTCATTGAATTTATAAATGAGAGCTATGTTGATGGATTAAAAATAAAAAAATAGAATAAAATGTTATTGCGCTATTTATAATATTCCTGAGTTAAGCTGTTTGCTTATTTCTTAGCGCGAATGTGAACACAGGTATGTCTAAAAGGGTATTGTATGGTTGAAATAACCCAGTGAGTACAGAAAATACTAAATTCTTGTCTGTTTCTTTTGTTCTCCTGTGGTGTGAGAGACGAGAGGGAGGAGACAGAGAGAGAGGAGGTGCTGACCAGTGCGTCACGCGATAGCGTGTGCTGTCCCGGATCCAGTCCAATTAAGGCCAGTACTGTTCTATCCTACAGTACTGTTCTATTCTACTGTTCTATGAAGGGCATTTATCTGTTTGTGTATGCCTAAAATATGTAATGTTGTGACCATTTAGCAGGGACTTGGCAACAGACTGATCAATTGATGTAATTGAGAATTGCACATTGAAGTTTTTTTGTGCATGGGTTGTTTTGATTAGAGTTGTGTTGGAAAATCCAGCACTGAGATTATTCTGTAAAATTAAGGTGATTGGGTGCTTATTAAGCAATTTGTTTGTGGGTGCTGTAGTGTTGCTGGATTACAGGTCTTTCTTTTTTGATTGCTCTGAAGTTGACTACTTTCCTTTCCTTTTTTTTATCGGATGTGGTAAGATTGCCACTAATCAATAATTGTGTTCCACTTAGTGTAGAAAGTCAGGGTTTATTTGGGTTCACATATAATGGACAGTTCTATGAGTACAGTCGATTGCCACAGGGGTTCAAGCATAGCCCTCACATTTTCAATAAAGTACTGAAGGACGATTTGGTAGGGATAGATCAGATATTGCAAAGTACTGTCATTCAGTATGTGGATGATATAATTATCTGTTCACAGAATAAGGAAACATGTCATAAAGACTCAATTAAATTGCTACAGGTATTGGCAGAAAAGGGGCATAAGGTTTCACAGAAAAAGTTGCAATATTGCCAGGAGAAGGTCGTTTATTTGGGTCAGAAAATAATACATGGACACAGAAGCATTTCTGACAGTCAATTGGAAGCTATTCGTAAGGCTCCGAAGCCTAGAACTGTCAGAGAGATGATGACATTTCTTGGTATTGCTGGTTATTCTTCAGCCTGGGTTGAGGGCTATGCTAGTTTGACAGGACCTTTGAGAGCTATGGTTAAGGATACTGGGAATGGTCAACTCCATAGCAATCTTTCCTGGACACAGGAAGGCCTTGTGGCATTTGAAACGATCAAACAGAGGTTACAAGAGACACCTGCACTCACACTACCAGACTACTCTAAGAATGTCTTGCTATATGTGTCTACTTCTACTGGAGGTAAATATGCTTGTGCAGTTCTCTGTCAGCCGTCAGGTACAGGGACGAATCCTCAACTTATTTCCTACTACTCTACTGCCTATTCAGAAGTAGAACTAGGGCTACCACTGTGCTACAGAGCAATGGTGGGAGTATATTTAATGTATGACAAAGCATCATCTGTTACGATGGGTTACCCAGTGACAATCCTTACCCATCATAGTCTCAGAAATCTTCTGAACTATGGAAAATATACATTGACTATGCCTAGGCTCAGAGACTATCATAGGCTCTTAGAGCAAGAAGATGTGAGGTGTGATACGGTGAATCCATCTGAGAATTTGCCAACTTCAGAGGATGGTGAGCCACATAATTGTGTTCAAGAAGCAGAGAAATACTTGAGGCTTAGATCAGATTTGCAAGCCCTTCCATTATGTGAGGCAGACCTGGAGTATTGGACTGATGGGTCTTGTTATCGTGTGGGAGATAAATTGTGTGCTGGCTATGCAGTAGTTAAAGCCCAAGGAACTGGATTTGTTGTTGAAAAGGCTGAAGTAATACCACAGCCTGCGTCCGCACAACTTGCTGAACTTGTGGGGCTAACAGAAGTGTGTTTGTTAGCAGAAGGAAAGTGAGTGACGATATATACTGATTCAGCATATGCACATAGTGTATGTCATTTGTTTGGAGCAGTGTGGAAAGGTTGAGGGTTTAAGAGAGCGGATGGTTCTCCGATACAACATCATGCGCAAATAATGAAACTGTTGCATGCTATGATGAAGCCTAAAGAGATAGCGATAGCTAAGTGTGCAGCTCATAAAACAGATGTGTCAAAAGTCACACAAGGGAACAAAGCTGTTGATGAAGCTGCAAAAGCCGTCACAGGAGCGGACAAATTGGGCAAGGTTTTTCTGGTCACTCATGGAGTGGACTTGGAAGACAAAATTACGCGTAAGGATGTGATTTTGATGCAGGAAGCTGCTTCTACGATTGACAAACAGTTATGGCTAGACCGAGGTGCCGTTAAAGATGCAAAGGGTCTTTGGAGAAACCATGAGGGATTGATAGTAGCGCCTCTAGACCTATTAGGTCTGATGATTCAGGAAGCACATGGGTTAGCTAAAGTTGCAAGGGGGGAGGTTAGGAGAAAGATCACAAAGGAGTATGGTTTTTGGGCACCATATTTGCTTGAAAAGGTTGACTATGTCATAGGCAGGTGCACAATCTGTCTGAAAAATAATGTTTGCAGAGGTGTGACTGTTCTTCCTGGTTACATTCCAACACCGAGAGGTCCTATGCGTGAGTTGGTTATCGAATTTGTTGATATGATAAAACCAATTGAAGGGAAAAGATAAATGTTAGTGGTTGTGGATAGATTTTCACGATGTCCAACCAAGGGAAAAGACGCTCAGTTGGTTGGCAAGTTTTTGTGTAAAGAAGTCATAAGCAGGTGGGGATTTCCCGATCGAATATCCTCAGATAATGGGAAAGAGTTTTGTGGATAAATCAGTGAAATTGATTTAGCAAGAATTGGGAAAAAAGTCAGACCAAAACGTTACGAAAACTAGGGTTGAAGTTTTGAATATCTGATTGTGCGATAATTTTCACATTTCTTTGCATATTGTTGTGATATTTAGTGTTTTCTTATGAATCAAAGTGGGGAAATGGAATGTGATTCATTTATATATATCATTTTCATATATTATTTTTGATATTGATGTTTTAATTTTCATGTGTTGCTTTGCAAAAGATACTGGTTGGTGTTTTCTTTTCTTCCAGAAGCATATGGGGAATGTGTAGAGTGGGATTCAAATACTCAAACATGGACAATATGAATGGACTGGAGGAAGTTGAACAAGGACGGTGTGGAAATGTTCAGATTCCATCATCGACGTTTCATTGAAAGTCGACACTGCTGAGGAGCTGCAGTGTAGTGGACTACATTCCAGTGTCTGCAATGATATATAGACATATTTGCATGTGTAATACATAATTTGTGTCATATTCTTTCTGTATTAATTTTTTGAAGAATGATGTTTTCTGTTGTTGGGTACATGTGGGGACCTCAGATGTTTTTGTTTTTTCTTTGACGCTTAGGGATATTGGGTCTAGGCAGGGACAGAGAGAATCCACAGGAGGGTCCGATGGGTCGACCAGCCTGAATGTGGATGGGTTTTTGATTGTATTTTGTTTTCTGAGGCTTTCATGTGTATTCGATTGCACCATAGCTTAAAATGCATTGATAAAGATTTATAAATTGATCTGGAGTACTTAGGTGGTTGCCTGGGGCAGAGGGGCCGTGAGAGAATTTTACTGTCTTGATTGATTGATGGATATTTGGAAAGAAAGCTGCCAGACAGGTTTTTCGCGCTTACACTCCATAACAATTTGTTTACACTTCATAAAAATGTGTTCACACTACATAAACTTGGTTTTATTGCTAAAGTTACACAAGATTTGTCATAATCCTATTCTTTTTGTTTTCGAGACTTAATTAGTCTCGAAGGGGGGAAATATGTAGTATGTGAACATTTATAGCTTTGGCTGAGGTTTTCATATTGTTGGTTAAATGGACTTTGCTCTGCTTTGCTGAAACATCTGGAAAGTATTACTATAGGGGCCCCCTAAGACGGTGGACATTGGGATATGTGGAGGCCAGGGATTGGTCTATTCAAAACATGCCATCTTATGTTACATGGGATATATACCATGTTTGAACAAAGGGACAAGGAGAGTGATCATATTTGAGATTGGGTTTGTTGCTCTCCAGATTCTGCAGAAGTCTGTAAATTGATGCTGAAATCTTTGATATAATAAACCATTATAATCAAGTACAGTGTCAGCGGATTCCTTGTCAACACAGCATCTCAGCAGCATTGTTCGGCCACCACAATAGTCAGTGTGTTAACGTTTCAACTGTGCTCCAAATCGTTTTGAAATCATAGCATCTGCGCCTGCAATGTAACGTCACAAGCAGAGCCTCTATCATTGTCCTGTCTTACCACAGCACTGTGAACCGCGGCACATTGAAGCATATGATTGGTCTAGTTATGTAAGGGATCAAGGGGATTGGATGCGCGTTTTAAAGAAACGCCCCTCAGGATTAGGAGAGTGGAGCTGAAAGGATAGAGAATGTTCTCAACTGAGTGTATAAAACGGTAAAAAGAGCAGCACGGTAGCGCTGTTTTATATACAATGTTGTCAACAAAATTAGGTTGCTGTTACTCCCGTTCGTATTGCAGAATGCAGCAATTTGATAGCATGTACTAAAGTCGCTTTAATCCACACTTGCATTAGTCCCCTCGTTTGGTGATTGGCTTTTAAAGTCGCTGTATGGTCAATCTGATGTCTGCAGTGGCCATACAGCATTTACTGCGATGTGGCCTCTGCAGAAGTCAGAGCAAATATACTTATTGTACTTTGCGGAGCCGAGCAGAGGTGTTGTGAAGGAAGTTGTCAAGGAAGTGAGTTTGTGTTTATACAGGACCTCCCGCCCCCACCTACCATCAACCAATCATGTCAATGCGGAGCTATACGGAGCCTCCTCATTGTTAGAAAATTTGAGAGGCAAACAGCGATGCGGTACAGAGCTTGATTTGGCCTCTGCATGCCTCCAGAGGCTCTGAAATTGCATATCACCCTCCATAAGAAACCTTCTACCACATTTTTGGATCAAACATAAATTGGCTTTTAGGCTGTGACAACGAAAAGGCAGCAGACAGAACTAAATTACAATATCTTTAGCAGAGAAGTTTGATAGGGTGACCTGATTTGTAACTATGAAAATAATTTTGTCAAACAGATTGTGAACCCAAAAGTATAAATTCGATTCTAGAGGGGGGACAATAAATATAACAATTATTTGGTCAGGGTGTAGGGGCAGATTAATGTCATATTGTCTTCAGGAGATTTTGTTATCTATTTACTTAATAGTCTAATCAGTGGAACAATTCTCATTCTTAACAATGGGCTAAAATATAGGGTCATTACTGTGCTTGTCAGCAAGAACACTACTGTTATTCCCCACACTTATTTTATTATTCCACTTCTTCCCAGTTCTGCCAGTGTAATCACATATTGTACATCTGATAGGCCTACTTGTGTCTTTGAAAATGAATTATATGAGGTTAGGTATTTTTTCAGCCATTCATGGATAGTTTTGAATAAGTAATACAAATAAGAATTGGATTTAAATGCTCCAGGCCTCAAATATAATGTTTTGACATTTTAGTATTTGTGCACATGCTAGGCAGAGATGGTAGGGGGACTCACAACTCATAAACGCATCATATTTTGTCTATGCAGAGTAAGAGGATGACAAGGATCTTTAACTAGTTGGCATAAACCAGGGAATTTTCAGAACTCTTTTTGGCCCCAGTTTATTGATTTAATTGCAAAATTGCTGAGGGTTGTTACTTTGCAGGTGTTCGGAATGCAGTGCTTGGCCCCTTCTGAATCTCCTCTTATAGAACCTTAGCTTGTCAAAGATATGTTGACACTGTTTAAACTCTTCTCTTAAACCTCTTCTCATTAATTGGTCTTTACATTTTAGGAACTTATTTTAAAGGACTTCTCTTTATTCCAATACGGTTGACCAATTTGTTGAAGTCTCTTAGGCTTGGATGATACTGATTTAACAGGTAAAGACTGCCATTGCCTCATGTAGTACATCTCAGAACCAGCCATACCACTGATCAATATTATATTGTGTTTTCTGGCAGGCTTCCAGGTTATCAATAATGTCCATAAGAGCAGCGCCGCACATATCAGATGAAATAAAATGGGCAGGTAGGTTTCTAGGCCTTATTTTGGTCTGATTTGCACTTGACTTAGATAAGCCTACATCCTTAGATGAGCCTACCTCTTTAGATAAGCCTACATCACCTGAATGATCAGGTAGTCTACTACGGTCTCCAATCAGGCCAATACACTCAGGACCTTTACTTTCCACAAGCTCAGTTGAGGTAATCACATTCAACTGAGACAGTCATGGGGTGTTACAATATAGTCGACGACTGCTTTTCCCTTTGTTGATATTGATGTGAAATGATCATTTTGTGGTGATAGTCTACCATTCAGAATGCAGCACTTGGAATCCTTTAAGAATTCAATGAACGTTTCCCCATGCCCACTTCCACCTGTGTCTAAAGCAACTCTATGTGCAATACCATCAATGTCAATTATAAATTGGGTGGTTCGAGCCCTGAATGCTGATTGGCTGAAAGCCATGGTATATCAGGCCATATACCATGGGTATGACAAAACATTAATTTTTTCTGCCCTAATTACGTTGGTAACCAGTTTATAATAGTAATATGGCACCTCGGGATGTTTGTGGTATATTGCCAATATACCACGGCTAAGGGCTGTATCCAGGCTTAAGAACAGCCCTTAGCCATGGTATATTGGCCATATACCACACCCCCTCTGACCTTATTGCTTAATTATACAATCGTACAGATCGGAGATTCGACTGTTCAGACCACCACAGACAGTACATGGCATCAGTGTCCAGAGAATACACCTGATGAAAAAAGCCACTTGTTTAGGAACTCAGTCGATGTCTCAACTTCCTGTTGAGAGTTAGAATAGTAGAATATACAAGTTGCAATTTCAAAATTTGGTTGTACATCAGCAGTTTTTATCTTGTTATGTCATTCACTGACAGTCACTCAATTAGCCCATGTCAGCTAACATTTTTGGGATTGGTCATTTCATCTAGCCAGACATCTAAACTTGTTGTAATCATGGTCGAATTACCGACCGTGGGGCCCACATTGATTTTGTTAGTCAGTCTCACTCAGATATCATATTAAGAACGGCAAACATTTCTCTCCACCTTACTGCAAAACGTGTAGAATTGCATTTTATTTTTGTAAAACTGCACATTTTTCTCTCCACCCCATGGTAAAATGTGTAGAATTGCAGGAAGAACCTTTGAGCCACTGCGGCTCCTCGTGTCGGGTTTAGATGTCATCCTCTCTCTCTCTCTCTCTCTCTCTCTCTCTCTCTCTCTCTCTCTCTCTCTCTCTCTCTCTCTCTCTCTCTCTCCTCCCCCTCCCTCCCTCCCTCACTCCCTCCCTCTCTCTCTCTCTCTCCCTCCCTCCCTCCTGTCCTGCCATATGGTAGTTTCCTCTGGCAGCGCTCTGAACTGAACAGTAGAAACACAGTCAATAACCCATCAACACAAATACCCATGCCCCCCCTCTCCCTCTGTCTCTGTGTATGTCCCTGCTCTTATAAACACCAAAACAGCTAAATAACAATACAGTAACACACATGCTCTCTCTCTCAGCGGGCTTTAGCTCAGTGGGGTAATGCAGTCTTGTGAAGCATATACATGGGTTTGAACACACAAACATGCACACACACACACGCATACACACATTTTTCCCTAGAGGTCATTAGCAGGCAGGGTAGACACACTACAGGTCAATGACACTGGGTAAGGCCTGATAGCAAACAGCCTTGAGTTGACAGGATCCCTGGTCGCCATGTCCAATTCTTACATTTCTATTGCCATGATAGAGATGTTATCATGTCCACTGCAATCCTCTCCAATCACATAGCTGTACACGGTTTAGAAATGGCAAACCTTGAATAATCAACCTGTGCACTGCTCTCTAACTGTTTACAACCTAATCTGTATTTTGGGGGAGTATAGTGGCAGGTTACAGTAATAGAGACTCAAATGTGTGCAACAGTCTACTGTAATGTATGAAGATTTTCCTGGTCTTGTCTAAACATGGTGTTCCTCTGGTGGAAAAGTAGGACATCTAGTGGTGTTCATCTGTCACTGCAGAAGCATCATAGGGCTTAATGGCTTATATCACACTTTCAGTATTGATAGGTTTTATTTATCCAGCTGATTATACAGACCTTATTGGATCAGTGTTTACATATTCATCAACATGGTTCTTAACCTTAAGTAAAAATGTACATGTAAGTAGGAACAAACAAATAAGCTGAACAATACAGTGTGTCTTCCTGCAGCCCTATAGACAACCCTAGAGTCTATTGCAGGGGTGGGCAATCATTTTGGCTCCAGGGCTACATCGGGATTTCAAAATTCAGCGGTGGGCTACACAGATTTTCTTCAGAACCAATTTGTTCGTCAAAAGCAATTTGCGGGCCAGAAAAAGGGCAGTTATTTGAAAACGTACAGGTCCATTATAATTTCTACATACTTTCTGTTTAGACGTTCAAGAGTGGCCTGGGGTGTTTTTTTAACACCCAAAATAATACTTTTAATCAAACCTCACCCGGGCTGGTTTGAATGGGCTCGTGGGCTGGATCTGGCTTGTGGGCCTTATGTTGCCTACCCCTGGTCTACTGTTATCAGTATGTCAGATGATACTTTGACGTCTATCAAATGTAAATGTTATTGTCAGCAGCCTTCCTGTCTGTCTGTGTCACATGGCCGACAGCGATGCTAATCTATCTACCAGTGGATTTGCATTTGGCTGAAGTAAAGCATTCATCTCGCTACAGTAGAGATAATATCACTTCCTCATTGGACTTTCAGCATGTTGTTTAGAACTACATACCGCCACTATAGTTCACAACTAGAGTTTACACTACATGACCAAAAGTATGTGGACACCTGCTCGTCGAACATCTAATTCCAAAATCATGGGCATTAATATAGAGTTGGTCCCCCCTTTGCTGCTATAACAGCCTTCACTCTTCTGTGAAGACTTTCCACTAGATGTTGGAACATTGCTGCAGGGAATTGCTTCCATTAATCCACAAGAGCATTAGTGAGGTCGGGCACTGATGTTGGGCGATTAGGCCTGGCTCGCAGTCGGTGTTCCAATTCATCACAAAGGTGTTCGATGGGGTTGAGGTCAGGGCCCTGTGCAGGCCAGTCAAATTCTTCCACACTGATCTCGACGAGCAATTTCTGTATGGACCTCGCTTTGTGCACAGGGGCATTGTCATGCTGAAACAGGAAAGGGCCTTCACCAAACTGTTGCCAAAGTTGGAAGCACAGAATCGTCTAGAATGTCATTGTATGCTGTAGCGTTAAGATTTCCCTTCACTAGAACTAAGGGCCCGACGAACAGTTCTTGTGCTGACGTTAATTCCAGAGGTAGTTTGGAACTCGGTAGTGAGTGTTGAAACCGAGGAAAGGCGATTTACTGAGCTCTTCAGTAAGGCCATTCTACTGCCAATGTTTTTCTATGGAGATTGCATAACTGTGTGCTCGATGTTATACACCTGTCAGCAACTGGTGTGGCTGAAATAGCCAAATCCACTAATTGGAAGGGGTGTCCACATACTTTTGTACATATACCTCTTATTGTAAATAAATGGCTCTGTGTTTCACTCTGTCATGTGTTGTACATATCTTAACCTAAATCGCTGTGTTTATGTATTCTCTCCCACTCTGTCATGTGTTGTACATATCTTAACCTAAATCGCTGTGTTTATGTATTCTCTCCCACTCTGTCATAAACAAGTCTGAGTCTAACCCAGTAACCCTTTCAGAAGTCAGATGGCATTACAGTAAAACTTGGCCAGTATCCCCCTCGAGTCGACTAAGTTCTAAGTTACGTAACAAAAAAATCCCCATAAAAATCAGTCAATGTAAGCTAGAGTTTGTTTGCATTGGATGCTTCTCAATCGATGGCATCCGCCAGTGTCACAATTTCGCATCTGCGGTGAAAGGTGCCAGAGCTAGAGTTGTGTTTGTCAGACCATGAGACATCCTGGAAATCGGTCTTCTCACGTAAACGTCTGTAGCGTCTGAACGTTTTGACCTACAAAACTACACTGCTCAAAAAAATAAATGTGCTGACGTTGCTTCCAGAGGCAGTTTGGAACTCGTAGTGAGTGTTGCAACCAAGGACAGACGATTTGTACGCGCTACACGCATCAGCACTCGGTGGTCCCATTCTGTGAGCTTCTGCGGCCTACCAATTTACGGCTGAGCCGTTGTTGCTTCTAGACAGTTCCACTTCACAATGACAGCACTTGACCGGGGCAGCTCTAGCAGAGCATAAATTTTATGAACTGACTTGTTGGAAAAGTGGTATCCTATGACGGTGCCACGTTGAAAGTCACTGAGCTCTTCAGTACGGAGTGTTTGTCTATGGAGATTTTATGGATGTGTGCTCGATTTTATACACCTGTCAGCAACGGGTGTGGCTGAAATAGCCGAATCCACTAATTTGAAGGGGTGTTCACATACTTTTGGCCATGTAGTGTATCTTATAATATACACTGCTCAAAAAAATAAAGGGAACACTTAAACAACACATCCTAGATCTGAATGAATGAAATAATCTTATTAAATACTTTTTTCTTTACATAGTTGAATGTGCTGACAACAAAATCACACAAAAATGATCAATGGAGCTCTGGATTTGGAGTCACCCTCAAAATTAAAGTGGAAAACCACACTACAGGCTGATCTAACTTTGATGTAATGTCCTTAAACAAGTCAAAATGAGGCTCAGTAGTGTGTGTGGCCTCCACGTGCCTGTATGACCTCCCTACAACGCCTGGGCATGCTCCTGATGAGGTGGCGGATGGTCTCCTGAGGGATCTTCTCCCAGACCTGGACTAAAGCATCCGCCAACTCCTGGACAGTCTGTGGTGCAACGTGGCGTTGGTGGATGGAGCGAGACATGTCCCAGATGTGCTCAATTGGATTCAGGTCTGGGGAACGGGCGGGCCAGTCCATAGCATCAATGCCTTCCTCTTGCAGGAACTGCTGACACACTCCAGCCACATGAGGTCTAGCATTGTCTTGCATTAGGAGGAACCCAGGGCCAACCGCACCAGCATATGGTCTCACAAGGGGTCTGAGGATCTCATCTTGGTACCTAATGGCAGTCAGGCTACCTCTGGCGAGCACATGGAGGGCTGTGCGGCCCCCCAAAGAAATGCCACCCCACACCATGACTGACCCACCGCCAAACCGGTCATGCTGGAGGATGTTGCAGGCAGCAGAACGTTCTCCACTCTGTCACGTCTGTCACATATGCTCAGTGTGAACCTGCTTTCATCTGTGAAGAGCACAGGGCGCCAGTGGCGAGTTTGCCAATCTTGGTGTTCTCTGGCAAATGCCAAATGTCCTGCACGGTGTTGGGCTGTAAGCACAACCCCCACCTGTGGACGTCGGGCCCTCATACCACCCTCATGGAGTCTGTTTCTGACCGTTTCAGCAGACACATGCACATTTGTGGCCTGCTGGAGGTCATTTTGCAGGGCTCTGGCAGTGCTCCTCCTGCTCCTCCTTGCACAAAGGCGGAGGTAGCGGTCCTGCTGCTGGGTTGTTGCCCTCCTACGGCCTCCTCCACGTCTCCTGATGTACTGGCCTGTCTCCTGGTAGCGCCTCCATGCTCTGGACACTACGCTGACAGACACAGCAAACCTTCTTGCCACAGCTCGCATTGATGTGCCATCCTGGATGAGCTGCACTACCTGAGCCACTTGTGTGGGTTGTAGACTCCATCTCATGCTACCACTAGAGTGAAAGCACCGCCAGCATTCAAAAGTGACCAAAACATCAGCCAGGAAGCATAGGAACTGAGAAGTGGTCTGTGGTCACCACCTGCAGAACCACTGCTTTATTGGGGGTGTCTTGCTAATTGTCTATAATTTCCACCTGTTGTCTATTCCATTTGCACAACAGCATGTGAAATGTATTGTCAATCAGTGTTGCTTCCTAAGTGGACAGTTTGATTTCACAGAAGTGTGATTGACTTGGAGTTACATTGTGTTGTTTAAGTGTTCCCTTTATTTTTTTGAGCAGTGTATTATGACCACTCTATGGAAAGGGGAGTCTCTGTCGAACACAATGCTTTGCTCTATGACCGCCACAAGTGTCACGGGACTCGTCTGAAGGTAACCGGTACCAGTTTAAAAAAATGAATGGAAGTATGAAGGTAGTTTTGTGCCTACCACAAAAAGGGGTTAAATATGTGTAATATATATATATATATATATATATATATATATCCTGAGCTTTCTTACAGCATATCTCCTAGATATAGGACACTTCAAGACCTTGTTTCTTATGATTTATTTTTTGACAGTCTTTTTTGCCATTTATGAATGTGTTATTCAATGTGTTTTTCTGGGCTATAGTAGTAAAGGCCAAATTTTATATTTTATCAAATGTTTTTTGGGGGGACATTGATTTGAAAAAGTTGCAAAAAAAAGGCATGCACTATTTCTTGCCTTTCTGCAGAAGGGATAATACATAATTCACAAGTGATAGGCTAATATTGTCACCCATCAGATTATTCTTAATTTAATGTTGTCTTTACATATAAACTCAGCAAAAAAAGAAACGTCCTCTCACTGTCAACTGCGTTTATTTTCAGCAAACTTAACATGTGTAAATATTTGTATGAACATAACAAGATTCAACAACTGAGACATAAACTGAACAAGTTCCACAGACATGTGACTAACAAAAATGGAATAATGTGTACCTGAACAAAGGGGGGGTCAAAAGTAACAGTCAGTATCTGGTGTGGCCACCAGCTGCATTAAGTACTGCAGTGCATCTCCTCCTCATGGACTGCACCAGATTTGCCAGTTCTTGCTGTGAGATGTTACCCCACTCTTCCACCAAGGCACCTGCAAGTTCCCAGACATTTCTGGGGGGAATGGCCCTAGCCCTCCGATCCAACAGGTCCCAGACGTGCTCAATGGGATTGAGATCTGGGCTCTTCGCTGGCAATGGCAGAACACTGACATTCCTGTCTTGCAGGAAATCACGCACAGAACGAGCAGTATGGCTGGTGGCATTGTCATGCTGGAGGGTCATGTCAGGATGAGCCTGCAGGAAGGGTACCACATGAGGGAGGAGGATGTCTTACCTGTAACGCACAGCGTTGAGATTGCCTGCCTTACAACAGGCCTACAAGCCCTCAGTCCAGCCTCTCTCAGCCTATTGAGGACAGTCTGAGCACTGATGGAGGGATTGTGCATTCCTGGTGTAACTTGGGCAGTTGTTGTTGCCATCCTGTACCTGTCCTGCAGGTGTGATGTTCGGATGTACCGATCCTGTGCAGGTGTTGTTACACGTGGTCTGCCACTGCGAGGACGATCAGCTGTCCGTCCTGTCTCCCTGTAGCGCTGTCTTAGGCATCTCACAGTACGGACATTGCAATTTATTGCCCTGGCCACATCTGCAGTCCTCATGCCTCCTTGCAGCATGCCTAAGGCACGTTCACGCAGATGAGCAGGGACCCTGGGCATCTTTCTTTTGGTGTTTTTCAGAGTCAGTAGAAAGGCCTCTTTAGTGTCCTAAGTTTTCATAACTGTGACCTTAATTGCCTACCGTCTGTAAGCTGTTAGTGTCTTAATGACCGTTCCACAGGTGCATGTTCATTAATTGTTTATGGTTCATTGAACAAGCATGGGAAACAGTGTTTAAACCCTTTACAATGAAGATCTGTGAAGTTATTTGGATTTTTACTAATTATCTTTGAAAGACAGGATCCTGAAAAAGGGCTGTTTGTGATGAGGTGGTGATGAAGGAGTCAGGCGCAGGAGGGTAAATCACAGAATCACAGGCTTTAATCTGCAAAATACAGGTTTACGCAGAAATGCGTCAAACACACTCCAGGGCACAAAACAGGCCCACTGGAAAATACAAGGCAATACTCCCGTCGATACACAATACACGAGCTCCACCGAGCTTCACTAACCTCCACAAATAAACAATCACCCACAAGGACAAGGGGCAGAGGGAACACTTATCCCTAGCCTATAGAAAGCTGATGGGATCCTCCTCTTTTTAATAGAGGCCATCAAAACTCAGTTTTCTCACGCAATAGAAATGTTGTGCAACATGAGGTCATGTGCTCTCATGAAGTGTTTGATTTTCGATTACATTTGCATTGTCAGAGTGATTAGAGGGACAATAGAGTGCTGAGTACCAGGCAGTTAGCAAGTTTGGTAGGCTGCTAATGACCATCAGCAGCATCAGAGCTTGGAGAAGCCTAGTTACCATGACTAAACGGTCACGTGGAATTTGACTGCGGTCATGACTCGTGACCACCAGTGTGGAGGTAATATGGTCCCCGTAACAGCTCCTCCCCCACAACATCTTATACTCTAGAGAAATAAACACACTGTTACTGTCCATGTTGGAGTGTGTGTGTGTGTGTTTTACTGTCCATGTTGGAGTGTGTGTGTGTGTGTTTGTGTTTATGTATCATTGCGTGTGTGTGT
This sequence comes from Coregonus lavaretus, assembly GCF_964263955.1. Lineage (NCBI taxonomy): Eukaryota > Metazoa > Chordata > Actinopteri > Salmoniformes > Salmonidae > Coregonus > Coregonus lavaretus. The sequence continues at coordinate 88,926 of NW_028162786.1, forward strand.
GTTTATGTATCATTGTGTGTGTGTGTATCTTAGTGTGTTTACATATCTGTGTGTTTATATGACTCTCTCTCTCTCTACTCTGAGAGGAACCTGTCTTTAATGGAGTGGAGATCATTTCCTTCCCTATCGGCCCCACCCTCAATCTGGGGCCTCTTACAACCTGGGGCCTCTTACAACCTGGGGCCTCTTACAACCTGGGGCCTTTTACACAGTGACGTCCCCACCCCCATCCTGGGGCCTTTTATACAGTGACGTCTGATGACCCCTCATTAACATCATATGATCTGTAAAGATTAGAGATTACGAACCCTACATATTCAGATAGTCCAAACTAAACAAGGTGGAGCTGAACTGTAACATGGTTCTGGCAGTAAAGACGTAAAAATACACGGTCATGGGTTATAATGGCAATTATAACTAGCAACAAGCTTTCGCAATGTTGCTAGTTATCCATAGGATATAGTGTATTTGTCAATTTAGGGAACTATCGCTTTAACAAATGTGTGATGAACATGAATTAATATATTTGATGATGTGATTAGAAAGAAGGAAGAGTATTATCTTCATTTAATCATTAAATGTTTGTACTTTTCTATTGAAATTGAAATAATAAAACAATTCTGTGCCAGATAGAAACTTATGGCTGAACCCAGATTGACATTTCAGAGCCATACGTTTCTATCTGTGATTGCACCCCCTAAAAAAAGGGTTAGGGATGTCATACTCTGCACTTTAGATACCTTTAAGGTGAGGACCTTAATGGGTTGTGAAAGAAGAATTCACTACAAAACAGTTCAGTTCTGATGTGAAAACTTTTTCTCAGAACTATGCTTTGCGCTGATAGAACCTTATAGTCCCAAGGTCTCAATAGTAAATAAACAAATGAGAGATAGATGGGAGAGAGAGATGGGAGAGAGAGAGAGATGAGAGAGAGATAGATGAGAGAGAGAGATGGGAGAGAGAGAGAGATGGGAGAGAGAGATAGATGAGAGAGAGAGATGGGAGAGAGAGATAGATGAGAGAGAGAGATGGGAGAAAGAGATAGATGAGAGAGAGAGATGGGAGAGAGAGATAGATGAGAGAGAGAGATGGGAGAGAGAGTTGGAATGAGGAAATAGAGAAAGAGAGAGAAGGGAGAGAGAGAAAGAGAGAGAGAGAGTGAGGGAGAGAGAGTGTGAGAGAGAGAAGAGAGAGGGAGAGAGGGAGAAAGAGAGAGAGAGAGAGAGAGAGAGAGAGAGAGAGAGAGAGAAGGGGGGGGGAGAGGAAGAGCAGACAGTATTCTAAGGGAGGTTGATAGTGGAAAATGACAGTTTCATACAGAAGTAATTATAACTGTTTCCTCCAAATCTAAACAAGGGCTTAAGTGAAACTCTATCCCTTTAATGGATGGTTGGGACAGAGATTTCAAATGTAAACAGACATTTAAAGGACTCACCCTTTAACCGAGGGTTTGGACAGCAAGTACAGTACAGCACAGTCCAACAGAGGGACTCTGTAATCCTGACTGAAGAGGAGTGTACGAGAGGGGGTTAGTAAAAAGACGAGGGTTCACTGAAGGGTCACTAGCTCTTACAGCGTGTACTGGTGGTCTGATTAAATATGGATCATTTCATACAGTATGTACAGTAGGTTCTGATGGAGCTGACTGTCTGTAAATACGGTATGTAAGTGTATGTATGAGCGTGTGTGTGTGTTACAGTGTATCTCCTTGCAGTGTGGATCCAGTCCTTTCCTGGAACTTGACCTCTTAATTAAGGCACAACCAGAAAAACAGTCCCCCTGTCCCCTGCCTCCCCCCTCCATCCTCCCTCCCTCGCCTAAAGAATGTCCGTCTACACACAGTAATGTAAGATTTCATCCCCCTCCCAAAGACAACAGCTCTCTCTTTTCAGATTGAAAATAAAAAGGAGGGAACAGAATAGAGGGCAAGTATGTATGAGGGGCTTTCTCCTCTCCTCTCCTCTCCTCCTCTACTCTCCTCTCCTCTCCTCTCCTGCTTGCCAGATGTGGCCAACTCCAGGGTAAAGACGGGGCAGAGACTGTCGTATAGTCACTAGACAGAGGAAAGGCCCATTTGGATCAGAGCTTTTAAAAAACATCCTCCTATAGTTATCATATATTTATTTTTAAAAAACTCCAGTAGAATCTTGGCAGGGAATAACGTTATGAAAATCCTGTCTGCCCATCCAGTGTAAAGGTGTGATACAGACAGGCTCAACCTCTCTGGTCTACACTGAGTGTACAAAACATTAGGAACACCTTCCTAATATTGAGTTGCATCCCCTTTTGCCCTCAGAACAGCCACAATTCTTCGGGGCATGGACTCTACAAGGTGTCGAAAGCATTCCACAGGGATACTGGCCCATGTTGACTCCAATGCTACCCACAGTTGTGTCAAGTTGGCTGGATGTCCTTTGGGTTGTGGACCATTCTTGATTCACACGGGAAACTGTTGAGTGTGAAAAACCCAGCAGCGTTGCAGTTCTTGACACAAACAGGTGTGCCTGGCACCTACTACCATACCCCGTTCAAAGGCACTTAAATATTTTGTCTTGCCCATTCACCCTCTGAAAGGCACACATACACAATCCATGTCTCACTTGTCTCAAGGCTTAGAAATACTTATTTAACCTGTCTCCTCCCCTTCATCTACACTGATTGAAATTGATTTAACAGGTGACATCAAGAAGTTTGGTTTGTCCACACCTACCTTAGAAAGCCTTTTCATAGCTGATACCAAATGAGACCTGACTGTATCCTGCACCCTAAAGGCAGAACACTCTTTAGAATTGTTTTATAGTCTAGAAACGCAGTAAATGAAAAAGTTGAAACTCATTTACTGCATTTATACACAATTTAGAAACTCTAAAATGCTATTTGGAGAACAGAAAAAACAAACTAAATTGACTCCAGCCATTATTTTATTTTATTTTTATTTCACCTTTATTTAACCAGGTAAGCCAGTTGAGAACAAGTTCTCATTTACAACTGCGACCTGGCCAAGATAAAGCAAAGCAGTGCGATAAAAACAACAACACAGAGTTACATATGGGGGTAAAACAAAACATAAAGTCAAAAATACAACAGAAAATATATATACAGTGTGTGCAAATGTAGCAAGTTATGGAGGTAAGGCAATAAATAGGCTATAGTGCAAAATAATTATAATTAGTATTATCACCTTAGCTGCTGTAGTTTCATTCACCTCAAACACGTCATACAGCAATTAGGCTAGCTGCTATGCCCTAGCTTGGCACCGGCATGAGAAACTCTAGTTTAGTTTCATGTCAAGTCAAACAGCTGTTACCTAGGGTCATAGCCTTCTTCAGCCATCTTCCACCTCTGCACTGTTTTGAGAGAAAAGTTACGCGGTTCACCTGCCATTCCGAGGCATGGTGTTACAACATGCTCCTACACTTCTACTGGTAAACACACAGCTTGCCTGCCTGCTCTGAGAGGTCCGCATGGTCCTAAAGCCAGCTCACTAATACTGTTCAACTGGATTTTTAAAATTTATTTTACATTTATTTAACTAGGCAAGTCAGTTAAGAACAAATTCTTATTTACAATGACGGCCTACACCGGCTACCATACTCCGCCATACCAATGAACACCCCTGGTTAAGCCATCATGATCTAAAAGAAGAAGATCGTTCAATACATTTTTACATTTACATTTTGCAGACGATCTTATCCAGAGCGACTTACAGAAGCAATTAGGGTTAAGTGCCTTGCTCAAGGGCACATCGACAGATTTTTCACCTAGTCAGCTCGGGGATTAGAACCAGCAACCTTTCGGTTACTGGCACAACGCTCTTAACCACTAAGCCACCTGCCGCCCATAGATAGATAATAGATAATATATAGATAAATAAAATAATAATACATATTTATTATTTATTTAATAATAAATATATAAGAGCAGATAGTTCAATATAACATAAACTCTACTTGTCTGATTCTAGATGATAAGTTGGTTGACTTATTAACGTGTTTCTCCAGAAGAAAAAGGAAGAGAGCAAGGGAGCCCTGACCCCTTGGAGACACCCCGGGACACATGTGACCCTGACCCCTTGGAGACACCCCGGGACACCTGTGGCCCTGACCCCTTAGAGAAACCCCGGGACACCTGTGGCCCTGACCCCTTAGAGACACCCTGGGACACCTGTGGCCCTGACCCCTTGGAGACACCCCAGGACACCTGTGACCCTGAACACTTGGAGACACCCCGGGACACCTATGGCCCTGACCACTTGGAGACACCCCGGGACACATCTGGCCCTGACCACTTGGAGACACTCCGGACACCTGTGGCCCTGACCCCTTCGAGACATCCCAGGACACGTCTGGTCCTGACCCCTTGGAGACACCCCGGGACACCTGTGGCCCTGACCCCTTGGAGACACTCCGGGACACGTCTGGCCCTGACCCCTTGGAGACACCCAGGACACATGTGGTCCTGACCCCTTCGAGACACCCCAGGACACGTGTGGTCCTGACCCCTTCGAGACACCCCAGGACACCTGTGACCCTGACCCCTTGGAGACACCCCGGGACACGTCTGGTCCTGACCCCTTGGAGACACCACAGGACACCAGTGCCCTGACCCCTTGGAGACACCCCGGGACACCTGTGGCCCTGACCCCTTGGAGACACCCCGGGACACCTGTGGCCCTGACCCCTTGGAGACACCCCAGGACACCTGTGACCCTGAACACTTGGAGACACTCCGGGACACGTCTGGCCCTGACCCCTTGGAGACACCCCGGGATACGTGGGTCCTGACCCCTTGGAGACACCCCGGGATACGTGTGGTCTGACCCCTTCGAGACACCCAGGACACCTGTGGCCCTGACCCCTTGAAGACACCCCAGGACACCTGTGACCCTGACCACTTGGAGACACTCGGGACACCTGTGGCCCTGACCCCTTCGAGACACCCCGGACACCTATGGCCCTGACCCTTCGAGACACCCCGGGACACGTCTGGCCCTGACCCCTTGGAGACACCTTGGGAAACGTGTGGCCAGCAGCCAGTATATGTAACCATTTCTCCTTCATATAGGAAATTCCATTGTCTTCAGTATTTGCCCTGGAACCACAGTGCTTTGTTTCCTTCCTCCTTCTTCTTCTTTGAAGGAGGTCAAACATTGGACAGGTCGGCCTCTCAGGGTGATGTTTAAACTTGATCAGGGTCGTCTCATTGAGATTGTGTAATTATGTGAGGCTGTTCAAACCAAAGCCAGTGTGTATGAAATATAATATTCATTATCATAGGCTACATACTACAATCATTATTTAATTATGAAGAGAATCAGCAGCTTCCTGAACCAACAGAACTCTGTGCTTTTATTATGTGTGTGATAAAGAAGGCCATCTAGGCGTCGTCATGGAGGCCCGCACGGAGGCACACATTTACATTGTCTGTTACATTGAAGGTTTGCATTCATGGACATTTCTCATAGTGTGTTTTGCTTTTATCTTTGTGCCTCAGTGACTTCAGTGCTTGGATGGGAAATAAATGCAAGTGAGAGAGAGAGAGAGAGAGAGAGGTAGAGAGAGAGGTAGAGAGAGAGGGATAAAGAGAGAGAGCGATGTAGAGAGAGAGAGAGGAACAGAGAGACAGAGGAACAGAGAGAGAGGTAGAGAGAGAGAGAGAGAGAAGGGAGGGAGAGAGAGGTAGAGGGAGGGAGAGAGGTAGAGGGAGAGAGAGAGAGAGAGAGAGAGAGAGAGAGAGAGAGCAAGAGAGAGAGAGAGAGAGAGAGAGGGAGAGAGAGTAGAGGGAGAGAGAGGTAGAGGGAGAGAGAGAGAGAGAGAGAGAGAGCAGAGAGAGAGAGAGAGAGAGAAAGAGAGGAGAGAGAGTTAGAGGGAGAGAGAGGTAGAGAGAGTGTGAGAGAGGGAGAGAGAGAGAGAGAGGTACAACCCATATTTATGTTTATTTATTTTCCCATTTGTACTTTAACT
>NW_028162785.1:0-45000 GCF_964263955.1 Coregonus lavaretus
TAAGAGTGAGAGTGAGAGTGAGAGTGAGAGTGAGAGAGAGAGAGAGAGAGAGAGAGAGAGAGAGAGAGAGAGAGAGAGAGAGAGAGAGAGAGAGAGAGAGAGAGAGAGAGAGAGAGAGAGAGAGAGAGAGAGAGAGAGAGAGATACCACATTCACTCACAGTAAAGAAGTCATCAATCTAGTAGTAAAAAACATAAACTAAATATTCAGGTAAACGGCAAAAGAAGCACAACTGAAACTGATTTTAAAATAATAATAATAACGACCACAACTGGTTTGATGCAGATTGTAAAATTATAAGGAAAAAACTTCACTATCAAACCAAAAGCATTGAGACCCAAATAATGGTGAATTACGCCTTCATTACTGTGAGACTTTAAAACTCTATAAATGTACAATCTGAACCAAAAAAAGCACAGTACAACATCAAGCAGCTGACACTAATTGAGGAGTCCATAAACACAAACAATTTATGGCAAAAAATAAATAATAATATATATATATAAAAAAACAACTAGAGATGCCACTAGAGATCCTGGTTCGAATCCAGGCTCTGTCGTATCCGGCCGCGACCGGGAGACCCATGGGGCGGCGCACAATTGGCCCAGCATTGTCCAGGGTAGGGGAGGGAATGGCCGGCAGGGATGTAGCTCAGTTGGTAGAGCATGGCGTTTGCAACGCCAGGGTTGTGGGTTCGATTCCCACAGGGGGCCAGTATGAAAAAGAAAAGAATGTATGCACTAGTGAGTGTTTGAACTGTAAGTCGCTCTGGCCAGGAGCTCTATAAGAAACTTCAGGCCTTCACATTTAAAAAAGCATGCGGACCTGATGGCATCCTAAATGAGATGCTCAAATTCACTAGTGCAAAATGTCAATTGGCTATATTAAAACTGTTTAATTTGATCCTGAGTGTAGGTTATTTCCCTGACATCTGGAATCAAGGACCCAATCTTTAAGAACGGAGACAAATTTGACCCTAACAATTACAGAGGCATTTGTGTGAACAGTCACTTGGGGAAGGTTTTCTGTAGTATTATAAATATAAGAGTTCTAAACGTCCTTAATAAACACAATGTCTTGAATAAGATCCTAATTAGATTTATACCAAAACATCGCAAGACCGATCATATTTACACCCTACACACCCTGATAGATAAACACATACACCAAAATAATACCAAAATGTACGCTTGATTTATCGACTTCCAAAAAGCATTTGATTCTATTTCAATTTTATTTGCCACATGTGCGGAATACAACAGGTGTAGACATTACCGTGAAATGCTTACTTACAGCCCTTAACCAACAATGCATTTATTTTGTAATAAAAAAAGTAAAATAAAACAACAACAACAAAAAGGTGTTGAGAAGAAAAGAGCAAAAGTAAAATAAAATAACAGTAGGGAGGCTATATATACAGGGGGGTACCAGTGCAGAGTCAATGTGCGGGGGCACCGGCTAGTTGAGGTAGTTGAGGTAATATGTACATGTGGGTAGAGTTAAAGTGACTATGCATAAATAATTAACAGAGTAGCAGCAGCGTAAAAAGATGGGGTGGGGGTGGGGGGGCAGTGCAAATAGTCCGGGTAGCCATGATTAGCTGTTCAGGAGTCTTATGGCTTGGGGGTAGAAGCTGTTGAGAAGTCTTTTGGACCTAGACTTGGCGCTCCGGTACCGCATGCCGTGCGGTAGCAGAGAGAACAGTTTATGACTAGGGTGGCTGGAGTCTTTGACAATTTTGAGGGCCTTCCTCTGACACCGCCTGGTATAGAGGTCCTGGATGGCAGGAAGCTTGGCCCCAGTGACGTACTGGGCCGTACGCACTACCCTCTGTAGTGCCTTGCGGTCGGAGGCCGAGCAGTTGCCATACCAGGCGGTGATGCAACCAGTCAGGATGCTCTCGATGGTGCAGCTGTATAACTTTTTGAGGATCTGAGGACCCATGCCAAATCTTTTCAGTCTCCTGAGGAGGAATAGGCTTTGTCGTGCCCTCTTCACGACTGTCTTGGTGTGTTTGGACCATGATAGTTCGTTGGTGATGTGGACACCAAGGAACTTGAAGCTCTCAACCTGTTCCACTACAGCACCGTCAATGATAATGGGGGCGTGCTCAGTCCTCTTTTTTTCCTGTAGTCCACAATCATCTCCTTTGTCTTGATCACGTTAAGGGAGAGGTTATTATCCTGGCACCACATGGCCAGGTCTCTGACCTCCTCCCTATAGGCTGTCTCATCGTTGTCGGTGATCAGGCCTACCACTGTTGTGTCATCGGCAAACTTAATGATGGTGTTGGTGTCCTGCCTGGCCATGCAGTCATGGGTGAACAGGGAGTACAGGAGGGGACTGAGCACGCACTCCTGAGGGGCCCCCGTGTTGAGGATCAGCATGGCAGATATGTTGTTACCTACCCTTACACCTGGGGGCGGCCCGTCAGGAAGTCCAGGATCCAGTTGCAGAGGGAGTTGTTTAGTCCCAGGATCCTTAGCTTAGTGATGAGCTTTGAGGGCACTATGGTGTTGAACGCTGAGCTGTAGTCAATGAATAGCATTCTCATGTAGGTGTTCCTCTTTTCCAGGTGGGAAAGGGCAGTGTGGAGTGCAATAGAGATTGCATCATCTGTGGATCTGTTGGGGTGGTATGCAAATTGGAGTGGGTCTAGGGTTTCTGGGATAATGGTGTTGATGTGAGCCATGACCAGCCTTTCAAAGCACTTCATGGCTACAGACGTCAGTGCTACGGGTCGGTAGTCATTTAGGCAGGTTATCTTAGTGTCCTTGGGTACGGGGACTATGGTGGTCTGCTTGAAACATGTTGGTATTACAGACTCAGTCAGGGACATGTTGAAAATGTCAGTGAAGACACTTGCCAGTTGGTCAGCACATGCTGGGAGTACACGTCCTGGTAATCCGTCTGGCCCTGCGGCCTTGTGAATGTTGACCTGCTTAAAAGTCTTACTCACATCGGTTATGGAGAGTGTGATCACATAGTCATCCGGAACAGCTGGTGCTCTCATGAATGCTTCAGTGTTGCTTGCCACGAAGCGAGCATAGAAGTGATTTAGCTCATCTGGTAAGCTAGTGTCACTGGGCAGCTTGCGGCTGTGCTTCCCTTTGTAGTCTGTAATAGTTTTCAAGCCCTGCCACATCTGACGAGCATCAGAGCCGGTGTAGTACGATTCATTCTTAGTCCTGTATTGACTCTGGTGCCTACTTGAAAGCGGCAGCTCTACCCTTTAGCTCAGTGCGGATGTTGCCTGTAATCCATGGCTTCTGGTTGGGGTATGTACGTACAGTCACTGTGGGGACAACATCATCGATGCACTTATTGATGAAGCCAGTGATTGATGTGGTGTACTCCTCAATGCTATCTGAAGAATCCCGAAATATGTTCCAGTCTGTGCTAGCAAAACAGTCCTGTAGCTTAGCATCTACGTCATCTGACCACTTTTTTATTAACCTAGTCACTGCTGCTTCCTGCTTTAGTTTTTGCTTATAACCAGGTATCAGGAGGATAGAGTTATGGACAGATTTGCCAAATGGAGGGCGAGGGAGAGCTTTGTATGCGTCTCTGTGTGTGGAGTAAAGGTGGTCTAGAGTTTTTTTTCCTCTGGTTGCACATTTAACATGCTGGTAGAAATTAGGTAGAACGGATTTAAGTTTCCCTGCATTAAAGTCCCCGGCCACTAGGAGCGCTGCCTCTGGATGAGCGTTTTCCTGTTTACTTATGGCCTTATACAGCTCATTGAATGCAATCTTAATGCCAGCATTGGTTTGTGGTGGTAAATAGACAGCTATGAAAAATATAGATGAAAACTCTCTTGGTAAATAGTGTGGTCTACAGCTTATCATAAGATACTCTACCTCAGGCGAGCAAAACCTTGAGACTTCCTTAGTATTTGATTTTGTGCACCAGCTGTTGTTTACAAATATACACAGACCGCCACCCCTTGTCTTACCGGAGACAGCCGTTCTATCCTGCCGATGTAGCGTATATCCCATCAGCTGTATGTTGTCCATGTCGTCGTTCAGCCACGACTCGGTGAAACATAAGATATTACAGTTTTGAATGTCCCGTTGGTAGGATAACCGTAATCTTAGGCCATCTAATTTATTTTCAAATGATTGAACATTGGCTAATAGGATTGATGGAAGAGGCAGTTTACTCGCTCGCCGTCGGATCCTTACAAGGCACCCCAACCTATGTCCACGATATCTCTGTCTCTTTCTCCTGTGAATGACGGGGATTTGGGCCTTGTCGGGTGTCTGTAGGATATCCTTCGCGTCCGACTTGTTGAAGAAAAAATATTTGTCCAATATGAGGTGAGTAATCGCTGTCCTGATATCCAGAAGCTCTTTTTGGTTATAAGAGACAATGGCAGAAACATTATGTACAGAATAAATTACAAATAATGCGAAAAAACACACATAATAATACAATTGGTTAGAGGACTGTAAAACGGCAGTCATCCTCTCCGGCGCATGCAGGACTGTTCTACAAAGTTATTGAAAGTGGTGTAGGGGGTAAAACATATGACATAATTAAATCAATGGCAATATGTGCAGCATCAAAATTGGCAAGAAAATAACATACAATTTTAACCAGGGGTGGGGCTTTCGCCAGGGTTGCAATCTGAGCCCTGCACTCTTCAATATTTACATCAACAAATTGGCCACTGTTCTAGAAAAATCCTCAGCCCCTGGTGTTAGTCTCCACAATTCAGAGGTTAAATGCCTGCTCTTCACAGATGACCTATGCCTGCTGTCACCCACAGCACATGGCCTTCAGCAGAGCCTGGACCTGCTAGAGCAGTACTGCCAGACCTGGGCCCTGGAAGTAAATCCCAAAAAGACTAAAATAATGATTTTCCAGAGAAGATCCAGACCTCAGGGAATTAGACCAAAGTTCTCAATTGGTACAAAATATATAGAGTACTGCACGCACTACAATTACTTAGGTTTAAAAATAAACTCAACTGGACACCTTAATGATGCAGTGAATGAACTGAGAGAGAAAGCATGCAGGGCATTAAAAATCAAATTCAAATTGAAATACCTATTACATTTTGGCTATAACGAATTGAATCTGTCATTGAACCAATTGCACTTTATGGCAGCGAGGTTTGGGTCCACTTGCAAAACAAGATTTCACAAAATGGGACAAACAACCCATTGAAACCCTGCATGCAGAGTTCTGTAAGATTATCCTACATGTCCAGAAGAAAACTACAAACAATGTATGCAGGGAAGAATTAGGCCAATATCCACTAATGATAAAAACTCAAAAAATAGCAATTAAGTTTAGGAAACATCTAAAATACAGTGACCCCCTCTCATAGCAAATTGAATTGAATTGAGAGAGAGAGCGAGAGAGAGAGAGAGAGAGAGAGAGAGAGAGAGAGAGAGAGAGAGAGAGAGAGAGAGAGAGAGAGAGAGAGAGAGAGAGAGTGAAGAGAGTGAAGAGAGTGAAGAGAGTGAAGAGAGCAGAGACGGAACCACAACATGATAATAGGCTATTAGATTCATTCACAGTTGTCATGGAGATGTGATTTATTTTGATTTTTATTGAAACAAGCTGTGACTTTCAGCATTGGAGACTGTCTCTTCCAGACTTAATGATCTTTATAAGAAAGATTTATGCCAGTTTCACACAAAAAAACTATTTTTTTCTTGTTTCTAACAAGTCTCTCTGAAATTACCACTTGTATCTGCAATGGAATCTGAAAAGTGTGTGTGTGTGTGTGCATGTGTGTATGTGCCAAGGTTATTATAGTTTAGTATTTTTATTTATGTTTTCATTTCTAGTTTTAAGATTTTTATTTCTGATCTGATTTAATCGTTTTTATTTAGTTAAAGTTTTATAAAAACATGTATCTTTTTTTAAATAATATTTAATTTCAGTTTTAGTGTTGATGACAAAGTAGACATTTACTGTCTCCATTATAGAGTTGTCACTTATTTTCCACTGTGGGGCAGTAATGCATCAGATGGGTCAGGTCATGGGTTAGGTTAGGTTGGGTTTAAATGTAGACTGAGGAAGTGATGACGAAAATGCACCAAGTAAACAATAGAAGTGGGTCAATTTCCTCAACAACCAGGAGCGTTGAAGTGGTTTTGGTCCCGTAGCTAACACGTTGTAGCAGCGTGAAGCGCACCCGTGCACATGCAGAGATACTATGTGTTACCGTGTGAGAGCAAAGTCTTGCATCTCGCTCATCTCAATGGGCTCGTTCTTCTGCTTAGACGTTGCATGCATCAACCAATGGTTGCATGCCACGTTATCGACTGTGCCGTCGGGCACCAGACTGCTTTACCATATGATGTGGTATAATACCTATCTAGGCGTGTGTAAGATCTGGCATGCGTCAGCAACGTCTGAGCAGGGGAACACGACTGACGTTATAGCAATCTGGTGCCCGACTGCACAGTCGATGACGTGGTACGAAACCATCGGTTGATGTATGCAACGTCTAAGCAGTGGAAGGTGACCAATGTCTGTGGTGCTGCTCGTGGCAACGTCATCTCACTGAGTTTGCCTATAAATAAAGTTCATCTCAATGTGACTCACCTGATTCCGAAGCTTGAAAATACCATTAGTTAGTTAGGGAGTGAAAGATAATAGTTTCAGTACAGTTGTAGTTTTTCAAACTTGTTTATTAATTATTTTATTTAAGTTTACTGAATTGTTTTTCATCGTTTTTGTTTTAGATTCAGTTTTAGTTAACTACAGTAACCTTGGAATGTGCGTTACTGTTTGGGACTCGTGTGTATGTTGTTTGTATGTGTGTGTGTGTGTGCTTGCACCAATGTGTGTGGTGTGTGTGTGTGTGTGTGTGTGTGTTTGTGCTCATGCACTAGTGTGTGTGTGGTTGTACAGTGGCTTGTGAAAGTAGCCCCCCCCCCCCCCCCCCCCGACCCAAGTCAATACTTTGTAGAGCCACCTTTTGCAGCAATTACAGCTGCAAGTCTCTTGGGGTGTGTCTCTAAAACCTTGGCACATCTAGCCACTGGGATTCTTGCCCATTCTTCAAGGCAAAACTGCTCCAGCTCTTTCAAGTTGGATGGGTTCAGCTGGTGTACAGCAATCTTTAAGTCATACCACAGATTCTCAATTGGATTGAGGTCTGGGCTTTGACTAGGCCATTCCAAGACATTTAAATGTTTCCCCTTAAACCACTCGAGTGTTGCTTTAGCAGTATGCTTAGGGTCATTGTCCTGCTGGAAGGTGAACCTCCGTTCCAGTCTCAAATCTCTGGAAGACTGAAACAGGTTTCCCTCAAGAATTTCCCTGTATTTAGCACCATCCATCATTCCTTCAATTCTGACCAGTTTCCCAGTCCCTGCCGATGGAAAAACATCCCCACAGCATCATGCTTCACTGTGGGGATGGTGTTCTCGGGGTGATGAGAGGTGTTGGGTTTGCACCAGACATAGTGTTTTCCTTGATGGCCAAAAAGCTCAATTTTAGTCTCATCTGACCAGTACCTTCTTCCATATGTTTGGGGAGTCTCCCACATGACTTTTGGCGAACACCAAATGTGTTTGCTTATTTTTTTCTTTAAGCAATGGCTTTTTTCTGGCCACTCTTCCATAAAGCCCAGCTTTGTGGAGTGTACGGCTTAAAGTGGTCCTATGGACAGATACTCCAATCTCCGCTGTGGAGCTTTGCAACTCCTTCAGGGTTATCTTTAGTCTCTTTGTTGCCTCTCTGATTAATGCTCTCCTTGCCTGGTCCGTGAGTTTTGGTGGGCGGCCCTCTCTTGGCAGGTTTGTTGTGGTGCCATAGTCTTTCCATTTTTTAATAATGGATTTAATGGTGCTCCGTGGGATGTTCAAAGTTTCTGATATTTTTTTTCTAACCCAACCCTGATCTGTACTTCTCCACAACTTTGTCCCTGACCTGTTTGGAGAGCTCCTTGGTCTTCATGATGCCGCTTGCTTGGTGCTGGCCCTTGCTTAGTGGTGTTGCAGACTCTGGGGCCTTTCAGAACAGGTGTATATATACTGAGATCATGTGACAGATCATGTGATACTTAGATTGCGCCCAGATGGACTTTATTTAACTAATTATGTGACTTCTGAAGGTAATTGGTTGCACCAGATCTTATTTAGGGGCTTCATAACAAAGGGGGTGAATATGCATGCACCACTTTTCTGTTATTTATTTTTTAGAATTTTTTGAAACAAGTTATTTTTTTAATTTCACTTAACCAATATGGACTATTTAGTTTATGTCCATTACATGAAATCCAAAAATATAAATCAATTTCAATTACAGGTTGTAATGCAACAAAATAGGAAAAACGCCAAGGGGGATGAATACTTTTGCAAGGCACTGTATATCCTACCATACTGATTTATCATTATTGGCCACATTTCCCATTTCACATCAGAGGCACATGAATCCCACCGCTCACACCATATAGGACAGTTTCCAACTGACTGGTGAATAGAACCAGGCTGATAGACTGGTCTAATAAGGACAGGCCTCTACACAGGGTACCAGGGATTTTTTTATTTATTTTTTTATTTCACCTTTATTTAACCAGGTAAGCCAGTTGAGAACAGGTTCTCATTTACAACTGCGACCTGGCCAAGATAAAGCAAAGTAGTGCAATAAAAACAACAGAGTTACATATGGGGTAAAAAAAAATGCACATCTCAGCTCTTATTCCACAGACAGATAAACCAAATTGCCTGCCTCTATCTCCCAAAAGCAGAATACAATGCAAGAGGAAGAGACGTAACTTATCTTATAGGAAGAGACGTAACTTTTCTTAGAGGAAGAGACGTAACTTTTCTTAGAGGAAGAGACATAACTTTTCTTAGAGGAAGAGACGTAACTTTTCTTAGAGGAAGAGACATAACTTTTCTTAGAGGAAGAGACATAACTTTTCTTAGAGGAAGAGACATAACTTTTCTTAGAGGAAGAGACATAACTTTTCTTAGAGGAAGAGACATAACTTTTCTTAGAGGAAGAGACATAACTTTTCTTAGAGGAAGAGACGTAACTTTTCTTAGAGGAAGAGACATAACTTTTCTTAGAGGAAGAGACATAACTTTTCTTAGAGGAAGAGACATAACTTTTCCATAACACAAAAGTGTTAGTAAATAATGTGGCATAGTACCTGTAAATGGCTGCGTTAGACTATAGGAAGATGCAATATGTACAGTGAGGGAAAAAAGTATTTGATCCCCTGCCGATTTTGAATGTTTGCCCACTGACAAAGAAATGATCAGTCTATAATTTTAATGGTAGGTTTATTTGAACAGTGAGAGACAGAATAACAACAAAAAAATCCAGAAAAACGCATGTCAAAAATGTTATAAATTGATTTGCATTTTAATGAGGGAAATAAGTATTTGACCCCCTCTCAATCAGAAAGATTTCTGGCTCCCAGGTGTCTTTTATACAGGTAACGAGCTGAGATTAGGAGCACACTCTTAAAGGGAGTGCACCTAATCTCAGCTTGTTACCTGTATAAAAGACACCTGTCCACAGAACCAATCAATCAATCAGATTCCAAACTCTCCACCATGGCCAAGACCAAAGAGCTCTCCAAGGATGTCAGGAACAAGATTGTAGACCTGCACAAGGCTGGAATGGGCTACAAGACCATCGCCAAGCAGCTTGGTGAGAAGGTGACAACAGTTGGTGCGATTATTCGCAAATGGAAGAAACACAAAATAACTGTCAATCTCCCTCGGCCTGGGGCTCCATGCAAGATCTCACCTCGTGGAGTTGCAATGATCATGAGAACGGTGAGGAATCAGCCCAGAACTACACAGGAGGATTTTGTCAATGATCCCAAGGCAGCTGGGACCATAGTCACCAAGAAAACAATTGGTAACACACTACGCCGTGAAGGACTGAAATCCTGCAGCGCCCGCAAGGTACCCCTGCTCAAGAAAGCACATATACAGGGCCGTCTGAAGTTTGCCAATGAACATCTGAATGATTCAGAGGAGAACTGGGTGAAAGTGTTGTGGTCAGATGAGACCAAAATGGGGCTCTTTGGCATCAACTCAACTCGCCGTGTTTGGAGGAGGAGGAATGCTGCCTATGACCCCAAGAACACCATCCCCACCGTCAAACATGGAGGTGGAAACATTATGCTTTGGGGGTGTTTTTCTGCTAAGGGGACAGGACAACTTCACCGCATCAAAGGGACGATGGACAGGGCCATGTACCGTCAAATCTTGAGTGAGAACCTCATTCCCTCAGCCAGGGCATTGAAAATGGGTCGTGGATGGGTATTCCAGCATGACAATGACCCAAAACACATGGCCAAGGCAACAAAGGAGTGGCTCAAGAAGAAGCACATTAACGTCCTGGAGTGGCCTAGCCAGTCTCCAGACCTTAATCCCATAGAAAATCTGTGGAGGGAGCTGAAGGTTTGAGTTGCCAAACGTCAGTCTCGAAACCTTAATGACTTGGAAAAGATCTGCAAAGAGGAGTGGGACAAAATCCCTCCTGAGATGTGTGCAAACCTGGTAGCCAACTACAAGAAATGTCTGACCTCTGTGATTGCCAACAAGGGTTTTGCCACCAAGTACTAAGTCATGTTTTGCAGAGGGGTCAAATACTTATTTCCCTCATTAAAATGCAAATCAATTTATAACATTTTTGACATGCGTTTTTCTTGATTTTTTTGTTGTTATTCTGTCTCTCACTGTTCAAATAAACCTACCATTAAAATTATAGACTGATCATTTCTTTGTCAGTGGGCAAACGTACAAAATCAGCAGGGGATCAAATACTTTTTTCCCTCACTGTATGTTAGTGTCTGTAGAAAACCTATGTAATAAACACTCGTCCTATATTAAATGACACCTACACTCTTAGACAAAAAGGTGCTATCTAGAACCTAAAAGGGTTCTTCCACAGAGGGTTTACATGGAACCCAAAATAGTTCTCCTATGGGGACAGACAAAGAACCCTTTTGGAACCCTTTTTTCTAAAAGTGTGTGTAATTAGTGACCGAGGAAGATTGGAGATAGTGTTTAAGTTGCCTTGCATTAGACCTATGTAATAAGAGACTGTGTTGGGATGTGTAACCCATCTCCCTCCTCCTCTCAGTACCTTTGATTACGTTCTGGAATGTTCAGGGGCCCAGCGTTGAAGTTTAATTGGGCCAATATAACATGCACATCAGTGGAGGCTGCTGAGGGGAGAACAGCTCATAATAATGGCCAGAATAGAGCAAATGGAATGGCATCAAACACCTGGGAACCATTTATGGGCCCGTGTAGCTCAGTTGGTAGAGCATGGTGCTTGCAACGCCAGGGTTGTGGGTTCGATTCCCACGGGGGGCCAGTATGAAGAAAATAATAATAATAATAATAATAATGTATGCACTCACTAACTGTAAGTCGCTCTGGATAAGAGCGTCTGCTAAATTACTAAAATGTAAAATGTATTTGATTCCGCTCCAGTCATTACCATGAGCCCGTTCTCCCCAATTAAGGTGCCACCAGCCTCCTGTGATTCATAGATCACTCACGGTAGATTTAACACACACACACTGAGCCCTGTGGGGAACCAGCTGTTATTTCACATTTCTCATTCCGTGTCATATACTTCAGCAGTATACTGTCATATAGAATACTTCAACAGTATGCTGTCATATAGAATATTTACATTTTAGTCATTTAGCAGACGTTCTTATCCAGAGCGACTTACAGGAGCAATTAGGGTTAAGTGCCTTGCTCAAGGGCACATCGACAGATTTTTCACCTAGTCGGCTCGGGGATTAGAACCAGAGACCTTTCGGTTACTGGCACAACGCTCTTAACCACTAAGCTACCTGATCCCAAACACACCGCCCGGGCAACGAAGGAGTGGCTTCGTAAGCTACCTGCCGTCAACAGTGTACTGTGTTTGATCCACCTGGACTTTTGGACTTTCAGAATCTACCCTCTGTCACTGTCTACATGTTGGAGTCTCTCTCTCTCTCTCTCTCTCGCTCTCTCTCTCTCTCCCTCTGTATCTCTCACTTTTTTGTCTGTCTCTTGGTTCACCTATCACTCCATTTCCCTCTGTGTCTGTTTCTCTATCAGTTTATCTTTTTCCGTCCCTGCCTCTCTCTCTCTCTCTCTCTCTCTCTCTCTCTCTCTCTCTCTCTCTCTCTCTCTCCCTCTCTCTCTCCCTCTCTCTGTCTTAGTTCCCCTATCACTCCAATTCACTTGGTACCAATTCCTTCCTCCATCTACTTATCTGTCCCCCCCACTCTCTCTCTCTCTTCTCCCTCACCCTCTTTTCTCGCTCCACTAGTGCGCATCAGTCAAGGAGAATTTCAGGCGATCCCGGCTTAACGGCTGCAGGCTTAGCTGGTGATTTCCTCTCTCTGCAACTTCTGAGCTTTTCTCTGGCAGGCCCTAATCTCCTCATTTTCCCTGAGTTTGACGAGAGCGCTATAAAACGCCTTCTGTTACATCTCTCACTTTTCTAATATTTTCAGGGTGTGATTTTATGTGTCACTAAATGTTAATTTGATCATCTATTTAAACAGATGATAAAAATAGTGCTAGCGAGTAGCGGCATAACAGGGGATGTGTATAAGACGTGACAGGGCGGTTTGTACAGTGGGGAAAAAAATTATTTAGTCAGCCACCAATTGTGCAAGTTCTCCCACTTAAAAAGATGAGAGAGGCCTGTAATTTTCATCCTAGGTACACAAGACCACTGGTGCTTGCCTATGGAGCAGTGAGGGGAACGGCACCTCTGTACCTTCGGGCTCTGATCAGTCCCTACACCCAAACGAGGGCATTGCGTTCATCCACCTCTGGCCTGCTGGCTCCCCTTCCTCTGCGGAAGCATAGTTCCCGCTCAGCCCAGTCAAAACTGTTCGCTGCTCTGGCACCCCAATGGTGGAACAAGCTCCCTCACGACGCCAGGACAGCGGAGTCACTCACCACCTTCCGGAGACATTTGAAACCCCACCTCTTTAAGGAATACCTGGGATAGGATAAAGTAATCCTTCTACCCCCCCCCCCCCCCCCCCCCCAAAAAAAAAAAATTTGTAAAGTGGTTATCCCACTGGCTATAGGGTGAACGCACCAATTTGTGAGTCGCTCTGGATAAGAGCGTCTGCTAAATGACGTAAATGTGCCCTTGAGCAAGGCACTTAACCCTAATTGCTCCTGTAAGTCGCTCTGGATAAGAGCGTCTGCTAAATGACTAAAATGTAAATGTAAATGTAAATGTACATCAACAATGACAGACAAAATGAGAAAAAAAATCACATTGTAGGATTTTTAATGAATTTATTTGCAAATGATGGTGGAAAATAAGTATTTGGTCAATAACAAAAGTTTCTCAATACTTTGTTATATACCCTTTGTTGGCAATGACACAGGTCAAACGTTTTCTGTAAGTCTTCACAAGGTTTTCACACACTGTTGCTGGTATTTTGGCCCATTCCTCCATGCAGATCTCCTCTAGAGCAGTGATGTTTTGGGGCTGTCGCTGGGCAACACGGACTTTCAACTCCCTCCAAAGATTTTCTATGGGGTTGAGATGTGGAGACTGGCTAGGCCACTCCAGGACCTTGAAATGCTTCTTACGAAGCCACTCCTTCGTTGCCTGGGCGGTGTGTTTGGGATCATTGTCATGCTGAAAGACCCAGCCACGTTTCATCTTCAATGCCCTTGCTGATGGAAGGAGGTTTTCACTCAAAATCTCACAATACATGGCCCCATTCATTCTTTCCTTTACACGGATCAGTCGTCCTGGTCCCTTTGCAGAAAAACAGCCCCAAAGCATGATGTTTCCACCCCCATGCTTCACAGTAGGTATGGTGTTCTTTGGATGCAACTCAGCATTCTTTGTCCTCCAAACACGACAAGTTGAGTTTTTACCAAAAAGTTATATTTTGGTTTCATCTGACCATATGACATTATCTCAATCCTCTTCTGGATCATCCAAATGCACTCTAGCAAACTTCAGACGGACCTGGACATGTACTGGCTTAAGCAGGAGGACACGTCTGGCACTGCAGGATTTGAGTCCCTGGCGGCGAAGTGTGTTACTGATGGTAGGCTTTGTTACTTTGGTCCCAGCTCTCTGCAGGTCATTCACTAGGTCCCCCCGTGTGGTTCTGGGATTTTTACTCACCGCTCTTGTGATCATTTTGACACCACGGGGTGAGATCTTGCGTGGAGCCCCAGATCGAGGGAGATTATCAGTGGTCTTGTATGTCTTCCATTTCCTAATAATTGCTCCCACAGTTGATTTCTTCAAACCAAGCTGCTTACCTATTGCAGATTCAGTCTTCCCAGCCTGGTGCAGGTCTACAATTTTGTTTCTGGTGTCCTTTGACAGCTCTTTGGTCTTGGCCATAGTGGAGTTTGGAGTGTGACTGTTTGAGGTTGTGGACAGGTGTCTTTTATACTGATAACAAGTTCAAACAGGTGCCATTAATACAGGTAACGAGTGGAGGACAGAGGAGCCTCTTAAAGAAGAAGTTACAGGTCTGTGAGAGCCAGAAATCTTGCTTGTTTGTAGGTGACCAAATACTTATTGTCCACCATCATTTGCAAATAAATGCATTAAAAATCCTACAATGTGATTTTCTGGATTTTTTCTCCTCAATTTGTCTGTCATAGTTGACGTGTACCTATGATGAAAATTACAGGCCTCTCTCATATTTTTAAGTGGGAGAACTTGCACAATTGGTGGCTGACTAAATACTTTTTTTCCCCACTGTACGAGGGGCTTCTTTAAGTGACTCATTTGACATTTTACCTCAAGGCTTGGTTTAGCTATCACCAATGCATCAGAAACTGTCTTTAATGTACAGTATGTTTTGCATGTTGACTCTACTGAATGTGTTAGATGGAAATGGCCTAGCCCCCCCCCCCCCCCCCCTTGGAATGAGTTTGACACATGTGGTGTCAGATAGCATGAGGTTGGATTCAAATGGCAATGTTTCGCCTTGTATGGCTCCTTAGTTGTTTGCTTAGCCGTTAGGACGGCAGTTTTGGCATTTTTAATGGAGTCATTTACAGCAGTGAATAAATGTCTTTATCTGAAAGCAGGGGCATATTTCTTAATAATAATAATGATAAGTTGTTGTTTACTCTGTTTTAGGACTATGTAAGGATGTGTTCTGCAGTGCATTGGCTATTGATGATGTGTGTGTGTGTGTGTGTGTGTGTGTGTGTGTGTGTGTGTGTGTGTGTGTGTGTGAGAGTGTGTGTGTGTGTCCATGTGTGAAAATCAATGTCCTTGGTTTCTTTGCAGTACAATCTCTTTCCCTGCTCTTTTTCTCCATGCTCGCCGCTCTCTCTCTCCTCTCTCTCTCTCTCTCTCTCTCCTCTCTCTCTTTCCCTCTCTGTCTCTCTCTCCTTCTCTCTCTTTCTCTCTCTCCCTCTCTCTCTGTGAGGCAGTTCCAGAATGCACCGATTCATTCCGGAGTGTAGCCTATGTCTGATTGTATTTATGTCTGTCTAGAGCTTTTCCATATCTCTCTGAACAGTTGAACACATTTACATTCCTGTTGCTGTCATTTGAATATTTTTCAGACATCTGACAGGCTGGTAACATTCCTAGCAGCTGGCAATTCCACTAGTTTTTTCCCCATCAAATTATAATTTAAAAAAAAGTTCCCTTCAACCGAGCTGCTAAATGGCCAACTAAATGAAATAAGATTACAGGAATATAGACCAATACGATTTCTTCATGTGATCAAAAAACACTTATACAGAATTCTCTCTAAAACTATTCTCGGCATCCAGAACCACATCGGTCACCAGAGATACTCTGCAGCCAACCAATGTGTGATGACAGATTGACAGGCGCCAGAGGAAAGCTATCAAGCACCTGTTCTTCTTTTTCTCTAAGAGTAATGAGGAATTCTCGGAGTGCAATGCAACTCAAATGTCAAACTCTCATTTTGTCCCCGTTTTATAGCAGGCTAAAACTATTAGCATGGATCAGCTAGGAGGAAATTGAGAATTATCTTGGACTAAATGAGGCTTTGGAAGAGAGCCATAGATCAGAAGTGTACTGTGAGGGACAGAGAGAGCAAGAGAGAGAAAGAGGAGCGGTAGAGAGAGAGAGGGAGACAGAGAGAGAGAGAGAGAGAGAGAGAGAGAGAGAAAGAGGGGTGGTAGAGAGAGAGAGGGAGACAGAGAGAGAGAGAGAGAGAGAGAGAGAGAGCGAGAGAGAGAGAGAGAGAGAGAGAGAGAGAGAGAGCGAGAGAGAGAGAGAGAGAGAGAGCGAGAGAGAGAGAGAGAGAGAGAGAGAGCGAGAGAGAGAGAGAGAGAGAGAGGAGAGATAGAGGGAGATAGACAGAGAGCGAAAGAGCAAGAGGGATGGAGAGAGAGAGAGAGACAGAAAGGTGTTTTGGATTGCAGTGGTGTTATAGTAATAAACTTGCTCTGCAGTGGTGTTATAGTAATAAACTAGCTCTGCAGTGGTGTTATAGTAATAAACTAGCTCTGCAGTGGTGTTATAGTAATAAACTAGCTCTGCAGTGGTGTTATAGTAATAAACTAGCTCTGCAGTGGTGTTATAGTAATAAACTAGCTCTGCAGTGGGGATAGTGGCATATGCTGCCGATACTGTCGCGTTGTGTTCCTGAAGCAGACAAAAACAATAGAATGTTCTAGGGTAGAATTGTCTGCTATTTCTGTGTGTGTGTGTGTGTGTGTGTGTGTGTGTGTGTGTGTGTGTGTGTGTGTGTGTGTGTGTGTGTGTGTGTGTGTGTGTGCGTGTGTGTGTGTCTACAACAGTCTGACAGTGAGAACGAATGAGAGAACTGAAGAAGAGATTGATGCCTCACTGAACTAGAAAGAGAGAAAAAAAACACTCAAAACGTTTCGTACAAAATCACTCATACAATTTCAAACCCCACAGAGGTAAACAAAATAATACACTTTTGTCCTTTATGTGATGAGTCAATTCAGCCCATATAGTCCTCAAAGGGGCTTTTAAAACAGCCCAATGCTCCAGGACCAGGGAAAATCCACTGTGAGAGTGTTGCGTGTGATAAATGGGCTAAATCAACTCTCTTTTCCCGGTAATCTTTCCATTCTGATTCATGATTGGACCAGAGACTTAGGAGACCCTGTGGTCCAATGATTCTGTCCACTGATCAACTAGGAGGAACACAATGAGACGCAGCAGGACTGAAACCTCTGCTCTGCCATTATAACAGATTTTCTGTTCCTTTTCCATTGTTCGTGTCACGCCCTGGCTCTGGGGACTCTTGTATGTTGAGCCAGGGTGTTAGTTTCTTTGTGTAGTGTCTATGTTTCGTTTCCTATGTTCTGTTCTAGGTTATGTGTTTCTATGTCGGCCGGGGTGGTTCTCAATCAGAGGCAACGAGAAACAGCTGTTGCTTGTTGTCTCTGATTGGGAACCATACTTAGGCAGCCTTTTGTGCACTTGTGATTCGTGGGATCTTGTTCCGTGTAGGTTTGTGTTATTGACCGAGGACTTCACGTATAATTTTGTTGTTTTGTGTTGTAATTAAAAGTACCTATTAAAGTATGTACTCATATCACGCTGCGCCTTGGTCCACTCATTATGACGATCGTGACAGAAGATCCCACCAAAACAGGACCAAGCAGCGTGTCCAGGAGCAGACAGCCTGGACTTGGGAGGAGATCTTGGACGGGCAGGGGTCCTGGACTTGGGAGGAAATCCAGGCCGGAATGGATTGCCGTCCGTGGGAGGAGACGGTGGAGGCGCGCCATAGAGAGGAGCAGCGGCGCCAACCGGGCCGACGTCGGACACGCAAGAGGCAACCCCAAGACATTTTTTGGGGGGGGGCACACGGCATGGACGACGGGGCTGCTGGAGGCAGCTACTGGGCGAGTTTGTGGATTAGGAGAGGAGGCCACCAGGTTTGGGGGGCTGGAAGGGTGGTTGGCGGAGCCTAGAGGTAGAGCAGAGCCAACTCCCCGTACTCAGGCTAGGCAGCGTGAGACTGGGCAGGTTCCGGGGTATGCGGAGCTGCGTACTGTGCCGCGAGTGGTCCGGCACAGTCCGGTACGTCCTGTGCGAGCACCACGCACGTGTCGTGCTAAGGTGGGCATGCAGCCAGGACGGAGTGTGCCGGCTCAACGCTCGTGGCCTCCAGTACCCCTCCTCGGTCCCGGATATCCTGCGCCAGTGTCACGTGCTGTAGTGCCAGTACGAGTACACAGCCCTGTACGTCCTGTGCTGATGCCTCACACAGAGTGTGTAAAAATAGGCATTCAGCCAGGACGGGTTGTGTCAGCTCTTCGCTCCAGACCTCCAGTCCGTCTCCACAGCCCGGTCCGGCCTGTTCCTGCTCCCCGCACCAAGCCTGTGGTGCGCGTCGCCAGCCCGGTCCGGCCTGTTCCTGCCCCTCGCACCAAGCCTGTGGTGCGCGTCGCCAGCCCGGTCCGGCCTGTTCCTGCCCCTCGCACCAAGACTGTGGTGCGCGTCGCCAGCAGGGTCCGGCCTGTTCCTGCTCCCCGCACCAAGCCAGTGGTGCGCATCGTCAGCCCGGTCCGGCCCGTTCCTGCTCCCCGCACCAAGCCAGTGGTGCGCGTCGTCAGCCCGGTCCGGCCCATTCCTGCTCCCCGCACCAAGCCAGTGGTGCGCATCGTCAGCCCGGTCCGGCCTGTTCCTGCTCCCCGCACCAAGCCTGTGGTGCGCGTCGCCAGCCCGGTCCGGCCTGTTCCTGCCCCTCGCACCAAGCCTGTGGTGCGCGTCGCCAGCCCGGCCCGGCTTGTTCCTGCCCCTCGCACCAAGCCTGTGGTGCGCGTCGCCAGCCCGGTCCGGCCTGTTCCTGCCCCTCGCACCAAGCCTGTGGTGCGCGTCGCCAGCCCGGTCCGGCCTGTTCCTGCCCCTCGCACCAAGCCTGTGGTGCGCGTCGCCAGCCCGGCCCGGCTTGTTCCTGCCCCTCGCACCAAGCCTGTGGTGCGCGTCGACCAGCCCGGCCCGGCCTGTTCCTGCCCCTCGCACCAAGCCTGTGGTGCGCGTAGCCAGCAGGGTCCGGCCTGTTCCTGCTCCCCGCACCAAGCCAGTGGTGCGCATCGTCAGCCCGGTCCGGCCCGTTCCTGCTCCCCGCACCAAGCCAGTGGTGCGCGTCGTCAGCCCGGTCCGGCCCATTCCTGCTCCCCGCACCAAGCCAGTGGTGCGCATCGTCAGCCCGGTCCAGCCCGTTCCTGCTCCCCGCACCAAGTCAGTGGTGCGTGTCGTCAGTCCGGCACAGCCCGTGCCTGTTTCACCGGTGCCTAGTCAGGTACCGGTCAGCTGCTCCACACCGGAGCCTAAGCAATCCGCTCCACCGATGTCCAGTCCAGCTCCAGCCAGCGGGGCCAGACCAGACCAGGGGCGCTACGGGGGGGTTGTTAGAGGGTGGTGGTCACGCCCTGAGCCGGATCCGCCTCCGAGGTGGAATGCCCACCCAGCCCCTCCCCTGTTGGGTTTATGTTGGCGCGGTCGCAGTCCGCGCCTTTGGGGGGGGGTACTGTCACGCCCTGGCTCTGGGGACTCTTGTATGTTGAGCCAGGGTGTTAGTTTCTTTGTGTAGTGTCTATGTTTCGTTTCCTATGTTCTGTTCTAGGTTATGTGTTTCTATGTTGGCCGGGGTGGTTCTCAATCAGAGGCAACGAGAATCAGCTGTTGCTTGTTGTCTCTGATCGGGAACCATACTTAGGCAGCCTTTTGTGCACTTGTGATTCGTGGGATCTTGTTCCGTGTAGGTTTGTGTTATTGACCGAGGACTTCACGTATCGTTTTGTTGTTTTGTGTTGTAATTAAAAGTACCTATTAAAGTATGTACTCATATCACGCTGCGCCTTGGTCCGCTCATTATGACGATCGTGACAGTTCGGCGTGCTTGCGGAGCACACAGCTGCCAGTACGTTTTAAGTGTTTACATCCTGTCTAATACCATGCCATTGATAGAGTGTGTGTGTGTGTGTGTGTGTTTTTCCACTCAATAACATTGTGTGGATGTGTTCTCCACAGGAATCTGGGAAAATCAGGCTTGCGTGTATCCTGTTTGGGCCTCGGTGAGTACTGTTGCGCTATAATATCCTACGTGTGGGTTTGTGCCTGTGTGTGTGTGTGTGCGTGTGTGTGTGTGTGTGTGTGCGTGCATGCGTGTGTGCAAATACGCAAGAAGCTCTCAGTCTCACGTCAGAATTAGATGTTCATCCATGTTTGTCAAACGCCACATTTTGAAGTTGTTCTAAACGTAACATTTCGAAGTGTTTAAGGATAACTTTAGGCACAATTTGTAAGGTTAGGATTAAGTTGAACATGCAACTTTTGGCACCAGAGGCAGATTCTTACGCCCATCCGCCATCCCAGTCCACAATGCCCAGCAAAACTGAAACCTACTTGAAGGTATGACCCTAAAATGACGAAGCAAAAACAGCATTTTATAATTTTTTTCAAATGTAGAAACAAAAAACCCCTGAAATATCACATTTACATAAGTATTCAGACCCTTTACTTAGTACTTTGTTGAAGCACCTTTGGCAGCGATTACAGCCTTGAGTCGTCTTGGGTATGACGCTACAAGCTTGGCACACCTGTATTTGGGGTGTTTCTCCCATTCTTCACTGCAGATCCTCTCAAGCTCTGTCAGGTTGGATGGGGAGTGTCGCTGCACAGCTGCCACCTTCATGCTTCACCGTAGGGATGGTGCCAGGTTTCGTCTGGCCACTACCATAAAAGCCTGATTGGTGGAGTGCTGCAGAGATGGTTGTCCTTCTGGAAGGTTCTCCCATCTCCACAGAGGAACTCTGGAGTTCTGTCAGAGTGACCCTGACCAAGGCCCTTCTCCCCCGATTGCTCAGTTTACTGGGCGGCCAGCTCTAGGAAGAGTCTTGGTGATTCCAATCTTTTTCCATTTCATAATGATGGAGGCCACTGTGTTCTTGGGGACCTTCAATGCTGCAGAAATGTTTTGGTACCCTTCCCCAGAACTGTGCTTCGACACAATCCTGTCTCGGAGCTCTACGGACAATTCCTTCGACCTCATAGCTTGTTTTTTTCTCTGACATGCACTGTCAACTGTGGGACCTTATATAGACAGGTGTGTGCCTTTCCAAATCATGTCCAATCAATTGAATTTACCGCAGGTGGACTCCAATCAAGTTGTAGAAATGTCTCAAGGATGGTCAATGGAAACAGGATGCACCTGAGCTCAACTTCGAGTCTCTTAGCAAAGGGTCTGAATACTTATATAAATAAGGTATTTCTGTTTTCTATTTTTAATACATTTGCCAAGATTTCTAAAAACCTGTTTTTGCTTTGTCATTATGGGGTATTGTGTTGTAGATTATGATTATAATTTTTTTAAATCAATTTTAGTACAAGGCTGTAACGTAACAAAATGTGGAAAAAGTCAAGGGGTCTGAATACTTTTCGAATGCACTGTATAAAGTCATTGTTGTGCCTTTGAGCATGTCAAATCATACTCTCTACATCATCTACACAATGACCTGAAATAAACTCAGCACAAAAAGAAACGTCCTCTCACTGTCAACTGCATTTATTTTCAGCAAACTTAACATGTGTAAATATTTGTATGAACATAACACGATTCAACAACTGAGACATAACCTGAACAAGTTCCACAGACATGTGACTAAAACATATTTAATAATGTGTCCCTGAACAAAGGCGGGGTCAAAATCAAAAGTAACAGTCAGTATCTGGTGTTGCCACCAGCTGCATTAAGTACTGCAGTGCATCTCCTCCTCATGGACTGGACCAGATTTGCTAGTTCTTGCTGTGAGATGTTACTGTCACGATCGTTGAGAGACGGATTAGACCAAGGCGCAGCGTGGAATGCATACATGTTTATTAAAACAATAAACACTGACAAAACAACAAAAGGCAACGAAACGTGATGTCGGAAGGCTATACACAAACAAGCCAAACACACCGAAACACAAACAAGATCCCACAACCCAGGCAGGAAAACTGGCTGCCTAAGTATGATCCCCAATCAGAGACAACGAGCGACAGCTGCCTCTGATTGGGAACCACACCCGGCCAAACATAGAAATACAAAACAGAGTTTCACACCCTGACCAAACTACCTATAGAATAACAGTCTCTCCAGGTCAGGGCGTGACAGTTACCCCACTCTTCCACCAAGGCACCTGCAAGTTCCCTGACATTTCTGGGGGAAATGGCCCTAGCTCTCTCCCTCCGATCCAACAGGTCCCAGACGTGCTCAATGGGATTGAGATCCGGGCTCTTCTCTGGCAATGGCAGAACACTGACATTCCTGTCTTGCAGGAAATCACGCACAGAACGCGCAGTACGGCTGGTGGCATTGTCATGCTGGAGGGTCAGGATGAGCCTGCAGGAAGGGTACCACATGAGGGAGGAGGATGTCTTCCCTGTAACGCACAGCGTTGAGATTGCCTGCAATGACAACAAGCTCAGTCCGAGGATGCTGTGACACACCGCCCCAGACCTGCCTTACAACAGGCCTACAAGCCCTCAGTCCAGCCTCTCTCAGCCTATTGAGGACAGTCTGAGCACTGATGGAGGGATTGTGCGTTCCTGGTGTAACTCCGGCAGTTGTTGTTGCCATCCTGTACCTGTCCCGCAGGTGTGATGTTCGGATGTTCCGATCCTGTGCAGGTGTTGTTACACGCGGTCTGCCACTGCGAGGAAGATCAGCTGTCCGTCCTGTCCCCCTGTAGTGCTGTCTTAGGCGTCTCACAGTACGGACATTGCAATTTATTTCCCTGGCCACATCTGCAGTCCTCATGCCTCCTTGCAGCATGCCTAAGTCACGTTCACGCAGATGAGCAGGGACCCTGGGGATCTTTCTTTTGGTGCTTTTCAGAGTCAGTAGAAAGGCCTCTATAGTGTCCTAAGTTTTTATAACTGTGACCTTAATTGCCTACCGTCTGTAAGCTGTTAGTGTCTTAACGACCGTTCCACAGATGCATGTTCATGAATTGTTTATGGTTCATTGAACAAGCATGGGAAACAGTGTTTAAACCCTTTACAATGAAGATCTGTAAAGTTATTTTGATTTTTACAAATTCTCTTTGAAAGACAGGGTCCTGAAAAAGGGACGTTTTTTTGTTGTTGCTGAGTTTACTTGCCTATTGCCTTGTACAACAACTCCAATGACCCAGTTGAAACACCGGGGGTGTAATCGACCCAGTTGAAACACTGGGGGTGTAATCAACCCAGTTGAAACACTGGGGGTGTAATTGTGGTTAAAGGGAGAAGTCAACAAACAGTAAATGCACTATATTAATAACACGGGGTGCTGGGGACACGGGGAGAGACTACTCTGTTTGTTCCCATCATTATTTTAGGGTGATGCTAGACGATTGTGACAAGGACAGAGGAGCTGTAGCTTTACACTGCAAAGACCAGGAGCAAAGTTGGCATCATAACACACACATGAAAGGAAAGACACACAGAAGCGCACTTACACACAGAGATGCACACACACACATACACACACATGAAATACAGACAGAGCTCCACCCAAGACTGGTTTAGCAGTGGTGAATCATGGGTAAGTGGAGTCTGAAGGTCCAACTAAATCATGGGACGGAAGTTGGAGGGTTGTGACAGGGCCACTAGACTCTGCGTAAAAAACTACAAACTAAAGACTACAACATGATGAGTACTGAACCTGGTGGTCAGCCAGACCTTCTCCTACTGTGCCCTCTGACCTTTCACATTCTTTGTCACTCACAAAAAGTACCAGACTCATACTTGTCCAACACACATTTGCCTTTTCTATGTTTTCTATAGGCTTGCGAGCGTAAGTCATGGAATGTTTATTTTAAACACTTAGCAACCATTTACTAGTGGTTAACTTTTCTTTCACTATCGATATATAGGGGTTTAGAATGACATTTAGAGAGTTCCATATCATACAGTATGAATGCTGATATTTGTCCCTCTTTTCCACAGGTACTTGGGTAACATTTGGAGGTCAGATTTCAGATGAGGTAAGTTAAGTTCCAACCTATAACTAATAACTATGATTGATTGGGGAATTGAACCCACAACCTTATTGTTGCCTGCACCACACTCCAACCAACGGAGCTATCTGGACCCTTGGTTAGTGTGGTTGACCCAGGCTAAGTGATCCTGCCAGCTCAGGTCTCCTTCCCTGTCAGCTCCTGTTTCGTCACTCCCTCTCCCTGCTGCCTCTCAGAGACTATGGAAACAGAACACCAATGATCCTTACACAGCCACAGTAGACACATTAGTTGAGGTTGAGAATACTATGTTCTTTGTGCAATAGCAACAGAGTGTTGATGTTACAACACCTTAGCAACCAGAACCCCAGCGGTTTTAAACACATACAAAGGGAGAGGAACATGAAGAGAGGACACACACAGATGAAAACACACACACACAAACACACACACACACACACACAAACACACACACACACACACAATGATGCAGTGAGGGCATTGAACTCTGACATCTCTCTACTGGAGACGCTGACACTGGTAGACTTGTGAAAGTGACCTGCAGGTACAACAACTGGAATGATGGTTGACGCAATGTTAGGGGAAAACACGTAACAAGTATTACAGTGTTGTTATTGTCTGCCTGTTTGTGTATTTTATTGTATTATTATACAAAAATATGAAAGCATCATGTAAAGTGTTGGTCCCATGTTTCATGAGCTGAAATAAAAGATCCAGTACATTTTCCATACGCACAATAAGCAAATTTATCAAAAACAATTCTGCACAAATTAGTTTACATCTGTCACGAGTGGAGTGTAGTGGGATGTGGAATCACACGCAGGACACAGAGAATAAATCCAAAGCACTTTAGTGAAAGTCCTTGAGTAAGCCCAAAACCAAACACAGGTCACGAGCGCAAACAAACGCACACTAGAACAAAACGTCAGTATGCACAAAGTGCAGGTCTCTCTACAATATAATCCAAAAATGAGAGAGAGAGCAAAACACAGAGCAAAACAACCACACGACAGCAGAACAATTACACACAACACCTAAACTAACAACAAGGAACTAAATAGGGTGCTTAATGAGACATAACACAAAACAGGTGTGACAAACAGACAAAACCAATCAAACAAGAAACATAGAACGGTGGCAGCTAGTACTCCGGAGACGACGACCGCCGAAACCTGCCCGAACAAGGAGGAGGGGCCGCCTCGGCCGAAACCGTGACAGTACCCCCCCCTTGACGCGCGGCTCCAGCCGTGCGCCGCCCCCGGCCTCGGGGACGACCAGGAGGACGCGGAGCAGGGCACGTAGGATGACCACGATGGAATTCGGTCAGCAGGGACGGATCCAGAATGTCCCTCCTCGGCACCCAGCACCGCTCCTCCGGACCGTACCCCTCCCACTCCACGAGATATTGGAGACCCCCCATCCGGCGTCTCGAATCCAGGATGGTCCGAACAGTGTACGCCGGAGCCCCCTCGATGTCCAACGGGGGCGGAGGAGTCTCCTCAATCTCAAAGTCCTGGAGTGGACCAGCTACCACCGGCCTGAGGAGAGACACATGGAATGAGGGGTTAATATTCTTGTAATCAATGGGCAGTTGTAACCTGTAACACACCTCGTTCAATCTCCTCAGGACTTTAAAAGGCCCCACAAACCGCCGACCCAGCTTCCGGCAGGGCAGGCGGAGGGGCAGGTTTCTGGTTGAGAGCCAGACTCGATCTCCAGGTGCGTACACTGGCCCCTCACTGCGGTGTAGGTCGGCGCTCGTCTTCTGTCGACGGATGGCTCGCTGCAGATGGAC
Source organism: Coregonus lavaretus (assembly GCF_964263955.1). Classification (NCBI taxonomy): domain Eukaryota; kingdom Metazoa; phylum Chordata; class Actinopteri; order Salmoniformes; family Salmonidae; genus Coregonus; species Coregonus lavaretus. The sequence continues at coordinate 25,719 of NW_028162785.1, forward strand.
GTGTGCAGCGTTCCACGTCTCCTCCGAGCGCCGCACCCACTCATCCACAGCAGGGGCCTCGATCTGGCTCTCATGCCAAGGTGCCAGAACCGGCTGGTACCCTAACCCACACTGGAAAGGGGTTAGTCTAGTGGAGGAGTGGCGGAGAGAGTTCTGTGCCATCTCGGCCCAGGGCACATATCTCGCCCACTCCTCCGGCCGGCCCTGACAATATGACCTCAGAAACCTACCCACATCCTGGTTGACTCGTTCGACCTGCCCATTACTCTCCGGGTGGTAACCCGAGGTAAGGCTCACCGAGACCCCCAACCGTTCCATAAAGGCTCTCCAGACTCTGGAGGTAAACTGGGGGCCTCGATCGGACACTATATCCTCGGGTACCCCGTAATTCCGGAAGACGTGAGTAAATAGAGCCTCAGCGGTCTGTAGGGCAGTAGGAAGACCCGGCATGGGAAGGAGACGACAGGCCTTCGAGAACCGATCCACAACGACCAGGATGGTGGTATTCCCTTGTGAGGAGGGAAGGTCGGTAACAAAATCCACCGAGAGGTGAGACCAGGGTCGTTGTGGAACGGGCAGGGGTTGTAATTTCCCCTGGGCAAGTGTCTGGGCGCCTTACACTGGGCACACACTGAGCAGGAGGAGACATAAACCCTCACATCCCTGGCTAACGTTGGCCACCAGTACTTAGTACTAAGGCAGTGCACTGTCCGGCCAATACCTGGATGTCCAGAGGAGGGTGACGTGTAAGCCCAATAAATCAGCCGATCCCGAACCTCGAGCGGGACGTACGTCCGACCCACTGGACACTGTGGAGGGCTAGGGTCGGTGCGTAATACCCGCTCGATCTCCGCATCGACCTCCCACACCACCGGTGCCACCAGACAAGACTCCGGTAGTATGGGAATGGGCTCCACGCACCTCTCCTCCGTGTCATACCGCCGGGACAGGGCATCTGCCTTCCCGTTCTGGGACCCAGGGATGTAAGTGATCTTGAACACAAACCGGGCGAGAAACATAGTCCATCGAGCCTGGCGAGGATTCAGTCTCCTAGCTGCCCGAATGTATTCCAGGTTACGGTGGTCGGTCAGAATGAGGAAAGGGTGTTGAGCCCCCTCAAGTCAATGCCTCCACACCTTTAGGGCCTGTACTACGGCTAACAGCTCCCTGTCCCCTACGTCATAATTTCGCTCCGCCGGACTGAGCTTCTTAGAATAAAAAGCACAGGGGCGGAGCTTAGGTGGTGTGCCAGACCGTTGTGAAAGAACTGCCCCGATACCGGCCTCAGACGCGTCCACCTCTACTTGGAAGGGTAAAGCGGGATCCGGGTGCGCCAGCACTGGAGCCGAGGTAAACAGGTCCTTCAGTCTCCCAAAAGCCCTGTCCGCCTCAGCCGACCACCGCAAGCGCACTGGACCCCCCTTCAGAAGAGACGTTATGGGAGCTGCCACCTGTCCAAAACCCCGGATAAACCTCCGGTAGTAATTCGCAAAACCCAAGAACCGCTGCACCTCTTTAACCGTAGTTGGGGTTTGCCAATTACGCACGGCAGACACCCGGTCAACCTCCATTCTCACCCCTGACGCAGACAACTGGTAACCCAAAAAGGAGACTGACTCCTGGAAGAACAGACATTTCTCGGCTTTGACATACAGGTCATGCTCCAACAGTCTCCTCAATACCCTGCGCACCAGGGCTACATGCTCGGCCCGAGTAGAACTGTACACAAGAATATCATCTATGTACACCACTACTCCCTGCGCCTGCATGTCCCGGAAAATCTCATCTACAAACGATTGGAAGACTGATGGAGCATTCATTAACCCATATGGCATGATGAGATACTCGTAATGGCCGGAGGTAGTACTAAATGCTGTCTTCCACTCATCGCCCTCCCTAATGCGCACCAAGTTATATGCGCTCCTGAGGTCCAATTTTGTGAAGAACCGTGCCCCGTGTAATGACTCCGTCATGGTCGCAATCAGCGGGAGTGGATAACTATATTTCACAGTCACCTGATTGAGACCGCGGTAATCAATACACGGACGCAAACCTCCATCCTTTTTCTTCACAAAAAAGAAGCTCGAGGACGCGGGAGAAGTGGAGGACCGTATGTATCCCTGTCTCAGAGACTCGGCAATGTATGTCTCCATTGCAATTTTCTCCTCCTGTGACAAAGGATACACATGGCTCCGCGGGAGCGCCGCTCCTGCCTGGAGGTCTATCGCACAATCCCCCTGTCTATGAGGCGGCAACCGTGCCGCTCTTGTCTTACTAAACACGAGTGCCAAATCCTCATACTCAGGCGGAATGTGCAGTGCTGGCATCTGGTTCGGACTCTCCACCGAGGTCGCCCCTACGGAAACACCCAGACATAGCCCCTCACACTGAGCAGACCCCCCTTTAAGAGCCTTCTCTCGCCACGAAATCGTAGGATCATGGGTAATCAACCAGGGAAGCCCCAGTACCACCGGATACGCAGGAGAGTCGATCAGATAGAGTTGAATCGTCTCCTCATGACCCCCCTGCGTCATCATCCTAAGTGGCGCCGTGACCTCCCTAATCAACCCAGATCCTAACGGACGACTATCTAAGGCATGTACAGGGAAAGGCTTATCGACTGGAAGGAGGGGAATCCCTAACTCAACACAGAATTTACGATCTACAAAATTCCCAGCTGCGCCTGAATCGACTAGCGCCTTATGCTGGGAACGAGGTGCAACCTGTGGGAAACAAACAGGTAATGTAATGTGTACGACAGAAAGCTCTGGGTAAGTAGGGCGCCTACTCACCTGGGAGGACTCCCCAATGTGTGACCTGCCATCTCCCTCACCAGGGGACCCTCCCCAGCACCTAGCCGCGGTGTGCCCTCCGCGGCCACAGTTGGTGCAGGAGACTGCCCCCCTCGGGCTCCTTCCTCTCCTCCCTCTAGCGCCAGCACCTCCGAGCTCCAATCGGGCTCGGCTCGGAGGCGCTGGAGGGTGGAATGGGAGGCCCCCACCTGGGACGTCCGCGGGTCGCGAGCAGGGTGTCCAGCCGAATGGCCATGTCCACCAACTGGTCAAATGTTAGTGTAGTATCCCTGCACGCTAACTCTCTGCGGACGTCCTCTCGAAGGCTACATCTAAAGTGGTCTATGAGGGCCCTCTCATTCCACCCTGCATCTGCCGCTAGAGTCCGGAACTCCAGCGCAAACTCTTGAGCGCTCCTCATCCCCTGTCGGAGGTAGAATAGACGCTCCCCCGCCGCCTTCCCTTCTGGTGGATGGTCGAAGACAGCACGGAAGCGGCGGGAGAACTCCGCATAGGTGACTGTGGCGGCATCTATTCCCCTCCATTCGGCGTTGGCCCACTCCAACGCCTTGCCGGTGAGACAGGAGATGAGGGCGGAAACGCTCTCGTATCCCGAGGGCGCCGGGTGTATGGTGGCAAGGTAGAGCTCCACTTGTAATAGGAACCCCTGACACCCGGCAGCGGTGCCGTCGTACGCCCTCGGGAGCGAGAGCCGAATCCCACTGGGTTCCGGTAGTTGGACGGGCGGGCTGACCGATGGTGATGGTGCGATAGGTGGGGGTGTGGGTACCCCGCTGGTCTCCCATCGATGGAGGGTGTTCATGACGCGGTCCAAGGCGTGCCCGATTTGGTTGATCCGCTCCTCTTGACCACGAAGACGCTCCTCCATGATCTCGGTAGGTGCGGGTGCTCCTGCTGATTCCATCAGATGGTGTGTAATTCTGTCACGAGTGGAGTGTAGTGGGATGTGGAATCACACGCAGGACACAGAGAATAAATCCAAAGCACTTTAGTGAAAGTCCTTGAGTAAGCCCAAAACCGAACACAGGTCACGAGCGCAAACAAACGCACACTAGAACAAAACGTCAGTATGCACAAAGTGCAGGTCTCTCTACAATATAATCCAAAAATGAGAGAGAGAGCAAAACACAGAGCAAAACAACCACACGACAGCAGAACAATTACACACAACACCTAAACTAACAACAAGGAACTAAATAGGGTGCTTAATGAGACATAACACAAAACAGGTGTGACAAACAGACAAAACCAATCAAACAAGAAACATAGAACGGTGGCAGCTAGTACTCCGGAGACGACGACCGCCGAAACCTGCCCGAACAAGGAGGAGGGGCCGCCTCGGCCGAAACCGTGACAACATCCCTGTTAGTGAGCATTTCTCCTTAGCCAAGATAATCCATCCACCTGACAGGTGTGGCATATCAAGAAGCTGATTCAACAGCATGATCATTACACATCACACACCTTGTGCACATCATTACACACCTTGTGATGGGGACAATAAAAGGCCACTCCAAAATGTGCACTTTTGTCACACAACACAATATCACAGATGTCTCAAGTTTTGAGGAAGCGTGCAATTGGCATGCTGACTGCAGGAATGTCCACCAGAGCTGTTGTCAGAGAATTGAATGTCGTTTTAGAGAATTTGGCAGTACGTCCAACTGGCCTCACAACCGCAGACCACGTGTAACCACGCCAGCCCAGGACCTCCACATCCGGCTTCTTCACCTACGGGATAATCTGAGGGGGTGCTGAGGCGTATTTCTGTTTGTAATAAAGCCCTTTTGTGGAGAAAAACTCGTTCTGATTGGCTGGGCCTGGCTCCTCAATGGGTGGACCTATGCCCTCCCAGGTCCAACCATGGTTGCGCCCCTGCCCAGTCATGTGAAATCCACAGATTAGGGCCTCATTTATTTATTTAAATTGACTGATTTCCTTATCCTTTCCGTAACTCAGTCAAATCTTTGAAATTGTTGCATGTTGCGTTTATATTTTTGTTCAGTATATATTTAAGCAATAAGGCCCGATGGGGTGTGGTATATGGCCAATATACCACGGCCAAGGGCTGTTCTTAAGCACGATGCAACGCGGAGTGCCTGGACACAGCCCTTAGCCGTGGCCATATTCCACAAACCCCCGAGGTGCCTTAATGCTATTATAAACTGGTTATCAATGTAATTAGAGCAGTAAAAATACATGCCAATCAGCATTCAGGTCTCGAACCACCCAGTTTATAATATATTATTATATGCATTATTATATTTATTTAACTTTATAGTAACAGGGGGATCCCACAGACTAGATAACAAAACATTCAGGAACAAATACATTGAATTAGTAGAAAATGAGACTCAAAGATTGGTGACGCGGATGTGTCAAAACATCGGTCTGTTAGACATGTACATGTTCCATTACGACAGGAGACAAGTACTGGAGCTTCAATAGTCTGAGTTAATCCAATCTTTGGCCTTGGTCTACCACCACAGAGGGATGATCAGCAGGAACGCAACAGGAGACACCATTTTGAAAACAAATATATTTTTCTGGATTTTAATTTCCAGAGTGTTTTTCTCACAATATATGCTATTAAGCAGATGCTTTTATCTGAAGCAATTTACAATAATCCCGGGAATCGAACCCACTATCCAGGCGTTTCAAGCACTCTTGCTTTATCAACTGAGCTACAGAGGACTGCTCAATTGAATTTTTAGCTCCAAAACTATTTCCTCTTGTTTTATTCCATACTAAATGACCCCTGCCCAGCTGCCGGCTCCCTGTTCTCCACTGAGGTGATGAATCCTGTCTTGTGTTTCCCAGATGGCTGAGCAGCTGATGACCATCGCATACGAGAACGGGGTCAATCTCTTCGACACTGCCGAGGTTTATGCCGGGGGGAAGTGAGTGTGATCTGAATACCTATTACCCACAGGGCATAGATGACTGGCTAAATCTGGTCCTGGAGGGCTGACACACACACACACAGTGCAGGTTTTTTGTTCCAGACCACCACTAACACCCACAAAATATAGGTGTCAGCCAAGACCACATACAGTAGTTTGGTTCAAATTAAGATCCTACATCTGTACAGTAGCCTGAATCAAATTAAGATCTTACATATGTACAGTAGCCTGAATCAAATTAAGATCCTACATCTTTACAGTAGCTTGAATCAAATGAAGATCCTACATCTATACAGTAGCTTGAATCAAATTGAGATCCTACATCTGTACAGTAGCTTGAATCAACCATATGGAATGGGATTAGTTCCAAAGCACGTACGTTCACAGCATGGGTGCATGCTGATTGTGCGTTCAGCGTGGTTGCCTTGCCAAGACAACGAGAGGCAAAAACAAGCTGGCAACCCACGCCAGTACATTTACACGGCCATGCACACATGACAGCACGTAGTACAGGATATATATACAGTATATACGGAGAGCAGTTTATTTTTAACAGTATGAAACACATGCCATCTCCCTGAATGACTTTAACACTGTAAACTGTACCTTTTGGTTTCTACCTAGATGGACATTCATCCTCAACTGAATTTCACAATAATGGATTGGATTTAGCAACAGAATAGAACCTTTAGCACTTTACATTATGAGGGGATCTCAGCTCATCACCTACCAGTGTGGAGCACCCACCTACAACAGTTTAGACCTCTGTGTGACTCCACATGCATCCAGAATCTATCAGTAGTTCAGGTTTTAATCAGAGCTATATGGTGCAGATCTATAGCAGATGAGACACACACATAGACACACACACACACACACACACACACACACACACACACACACACACACACACACAGAGAGTTAATCTCCCTGCTTTATTACAGAGCTGAGATAATCCTGGGGAACATCATCAAGAAAAAGTGCTGGAGGTAATGTATCATCTTTAAAGTGTGTGTGTGTGTGTGTTGAAATATTTGCTGTTGCTTTCATATTATTTAAATACATAGGCCCTACAGTGCATTCGGAAAGTATTCAGACCCCTTGACTTTTTCCACCTTTTGTTACGTTACAGCCTTATTCTAAAATTGATTAAATTGTTATTTTTCATCATCAATCTACACACAATACCCCATAATGAAAAAGCAAAAACTGGTTTTGATACATTTTTGCAAATGTATAAAATAAAAGAATGGAAATATCACATTTACATAAGTATTCAGACCCGTCACTCAGTGACCTGATTGGTGGAGTGCTGCAGAGATGGTTGTCCTTCTGGAAGGTTCTCCCATCTCCACAGAGGAACTCTGGAGTTCTGTCAGTGACCCTGACCAAGGCCCTTCTCCCCCGATTGCTCAGTTTACTGGGCGGCCAGCTCTAGGAAGAGTCTTGGTGATTCCAATCTTTTTCCATTTAATAATGATGGAGGCCACTGTGTTCTTGGGGACCTTCAATGCTGCAGAAATGTTTTGGTACCCTTCCCCAGATCTGTGCCTCGACACAATCCTGGCTCGGAGCTCTACGGACAATTCCTTCGACCTCATGGCTTGGTTTTTGCTCATGACATGCACTGTCAACTGTGGGACCTTATATAGACAGGTGTGTGCCTTTCCAAGTCATGTCCAATCAATTGAATTTACCACAAGTGGACTCCAATCAAGTTGTAGAAACATCTCAAGGATGATAAATGGAAACAGGATGCACCTGAGCTCAATTTCTAGTCTCATAGCGAAGGGTCTGAATACTTATGTAGATAAGGTATTTCTGTTTTCGCTTTGTCATTATGGGGTATTGTGTGTAGATTGAATTTCATCCATTTTCATCCATTTTAGAATAAGGCTATAACGTAACAAAATGTGGAAAAGGTCAAGGGCTCTGAATATTTCCGAATGCACTGTATGTGGTAAATCTTTATTCCATCTAATACTACAATAATTGCTAGCGTGTCATCATTCCATCCTCGTACCGTTTATTGCAACACAAAGACATTTCTGTTTCATGTTTGATAGGCCTACGATACATTTTCATTTAGCCAACCATTAGTGGGCGTGATGTTTATAGTGCACATGAACGTTGGCAAGAATCATGAAGTTCTGTTTATTTACTTCAATGTATGGGTTCCTTTGTTCCTCTTTTCCGGGTGATGTCAGAGTTCTGTGTGTCTGTGTCCTATGTCTCGCGCCTCAGTGTGCATAGATATATTCTACGTGGCCTGCGCTCTACACTTTGAAGTCAGAACGTTGAATAAGATACAATTATTGTTCCATGTACAGTGGCTTGCGAAAGTATTCACCCCCCTTGGCATTTTTCCTATTTTGTTGCCTTTCAACCTGGAATTAAAATTGATTTTTTTGGGGGGTTTGTATCATTTGATTCACATAACATGCCTACCACTTTGAAGATGCAAAATATTTGTTATTGTGAAACAAACAAGAAATAAGACAAAAAAACTGAAAACTTGAGCGTGCATAACTATTCACCCCCCCCCCCAAGTCAATACTTTGTAGAGCCACCTTTTGCAGCAATTACAGCTGCAAGTCTCTTGGGATATGTCTCTATAAGCTATGCACATCTAGCCACTGGGATTCTTGCCCATTCTTCAAGGTAAAACTGCTCCATCTCCTTGAAGTTGGATGGGTTCCGCTGGTGTACAGCAATCGTTAAGTCATACCACAGATTCTCAATTGGATTGAGGTCTGGGCTTTGACTAGGCCATTCCAAGACATTTAAATGTTTCCCCTTAAACCACTCGAGTGTTGCTTTAGCAGTATGCTTAGGGTCATTGTCCTGCTGGAAGGTGAACCTCCGTCCCAGTCTCAAATCTCTGGAAGACTGAAACAGGTTTCCCTCAAGAATTTCCCTGTATTTAGCGCCATCCATCATTCCTTCAATTCTGACCAGTTTCCCAGTCCCTGCCGATGAAAAACATCCCCACAGCATGATGCTGCAACCACCATGCTTCACTGTTGGGATGGTGTTCTCGGGGTGATGAGAGGTGTTGGGTTTGCGCCAGATATAGCGTTTTCCTTGATGGCCAAAAAGCTAAATTGTAGTCTCATCTGACCAGAGTACCTTCTTCCATATGTTTGGGGAGTCTCACACATGCCTTTTGGCGAACACCAAACGTATTTGCTTATTTTTTTCTTTAAGCAATGGCTTTTTTCTGGCCACTCTTCCATAAAGCCCAAACAGATACTCCAATCTCTGCTGTGGAGCTTTGCAGCTCCTTCAGGGTTATCTTTGGTCTCTTTGTTGGCTTTCTGATGAATGCCCTCCTTGCCTGGTCCGTGAGATTTGGTGGGCGGCCCTCTCTTGGCAGGTTTGTTGTGGTGCCATATTCTTTCCATTTTTTAATAATCGATTTAATGGTGTTCCGTGGGATGTTCAAAGTTTCTGATATTTTTTTATAAACCAACCCTGATCTGTACTTCTCCACAACTTTGTCCCTGACCTGTTTGGAGAGCTCCTTGGTCTTCATGGTGCCGCTTGCTTGGTGGTGCCCCTTGCTTAGTGGTGTTGTAGACTCTGGGACCATTCAAAACAGGTGTGTATATATACTGAGATCATGTGACACTTAGATTGCACACAGGTGGACTTTATTTAACTAATTATGTGACTTCTGAAGGTAATTGGTTGCACCAGATCTTATTTAGGGGCTTCATAGCAAAGGGGGTGAATACATATGCACGCACCACTTTTCCGTTATTTATTTTTTGGCATTTTTTGAAATAAGTTTTTTTTTTTTTTTTCACTTCACCAATTTGGACTATTTTGTGAATGTCCATTACATGAGATCCAAATAAAAATCCATTTAAATTACAGGTTGTAATGCAACAAAATAGGAAAAACACCAAGGGGGATGAATACTTTTGCAAGGCACTGTATTTATGGTGTTGAAATATCATTAATAATTATTAAGTCTGATTAAGACGAATGTAACAATGGATGTGGAAATTGACTTTTACATTGTAGAACCAGTTTATTGATTGTATTTGCCAGTTGGGTAATTGTATGGTTCTGGGGACCAAGTGCTTAAATTATGCAGGCCTACCTGTTTGAGCTCCTTTTAGACAGATTCAATTTGGTTTCTCAAGGGGAGGCTGTGCAGTCTTGCCCTCTACCTGTGTCCGTTCAGGTAGGACAGGTTAAGCCTGATGGAGGCTATTTATTTTGGGCTATTGCCCGTGTATATTTGGTAAATCTACTTGTATATTTTGTATGATATGGCGCTTCACCATTGGATCACCAAGACCTGTAAATAAATCTACACTCTGAGCACGTCAACCTGTCTTGCCTTCTGCTGATTTCATGCCCTTACGACTGCTACAATGTCCCTATTTTACAATGACATAATCAAAATGTGTTGTAGACAAAATAATGAAAAGGACTGTCTGGTAATGAACTGTCCTCAATAAATAGACAAAGATTTGTAGTTGAACAAGTCGTTGCATGTATATATATATATATATATATATATATATATATATATATATATATATATATTTTACTTGACTTGAGATTTGACTTTAAAACTTGTGACTCGACCTGTTCTACTTTGGAACTCGACTTGAGACTCGGACCTTGTGACTTGAGATTGGCTTGTGACTCGAATAATAGTGACTTGGTCCTACCTCTGAAATTCTCCCTGGTGGGGACATTTCCCACATCCCCATGAGGACAAAGGCTTTTTTAAACTTAGGGGTTAGGTTTAGGGTTAGGGTTATGATTAGGCTTAGAATTAGGGTTAGGGTAAGCGTAAAGGGTTAGTGGTTAGGTTTAGGTTTAGGGTTAGGGTTAGGAATTAGGTTTAGGTTCAGGGTCAGGTTCAGGTTTAGGGTTTGGGTTAGGGTTAAGGTTAAGGTTAGGGTTATGGTTAGGGAAAATAGGATTTTGAATGGAAATTCATTTTAGGTCCCCACGAGGATAGAAGAACATAATGTGTGTGCGTGTGTGTGTGTGCACCCTGTGTGTGTTGCGTGCTTACAGTGAGGGAAAAAAGTATTTGATCCCCTGCTGATTTTGTACGTTTGCCCACTGACAAAGACATGATCAGTCTATAATTTTAATGGTAGGTTTATTTGAACAGTGAGAGACAGAATAAAAACAAAAAAATCCACACAAAAAAACCACAGATGGGGGCAGTGGTTTTGCCTGGGAGACAGCTAACAAATGCTAATCTACCGTAAATCAAAATACACAGCTTTATCTCAGTTCCATCACCAATATAACTCATCCACCAATCAGCTAACTAGGTCTGCAGCCATTACCATGGCAATCAGAGGAAAGTTGGTTGAGTGTTCTTGGCTATGCAGAGGCTGGTAGGCTTGTGGGCTTGTGGGCTCGTAGGCTCGGCGGCCTCAGCACATATTGATCTCATACATTTATGCTGCTACATTTCTCCACTGTACACTTCATAAACTCTTCACTCTCCAGTTCTTCAGTTCACGCCGATTCAGTGCCTCCGACTGCAACTCTGGGTGTTAAATATTAAACATTAAACAGTCAAGCGATGGGGATTTGAATTTCAGTTGAGTTGATACACTGTATCCTATCAAAGTTCTGAGAAAGTCTCCCAGAATATTTTTCTTCATACTTGAACAGCATATGTAAAAAGCTAAAGGATCCATACTGCTTCTCCTACAGTGTAAAGACATACAGTACCAGAAGGCTATTGATATTATATACTTAAGTGGGATAAGGATGTCTTTCTAATATTTATAATTCTCTCTGTCTAATTTCTCTCTCCGTCTGTCTGTCCGTCTGTCCGTCCATCTGTCTGTCCATCTGTATGTCTGCCTGTCTGTTTGTCTGTCTTCCTGTAGGAGATCCAGTCTGGTGATCACCACCAAGCTCTACTGGGGTGGAAAGTAAGTATTTGCCTCCTCAGACGATGGGAGAATCTCAATAGCATTTCCTTGATTCCTCGCATCTTTACACTTACCTCCTTCACTTGCCTCTGACCTTCTCAACCAATGGGTTTTGAGAGGAGGTGAGGAGAGAGGACGCTATAGAGATTCTACCATTCTGAGCACCACACCAATGCAAAAGTGTTGACTAATCTCTACCATTGTTTTACAAAAATAGTGAGGGTTTCAGATTTGAGTACTCTTGATCTGAGTTAGTCTCTTCCTCCTCATTGACCTGTCTGTACTGAAGCTGTCCTAATATGGACACTGTACTGTCTGAGTTCTGTCTGAGCTCTTTCTGGTTTCTGTCCGAGTTCTGTCTGGGTTCTGTCTGGGGGGTTTTCTGAGTTCTGTCTGAGTTCTGTCTGAGTTCTGTCTGAGTTCTGTCTGAATTCTGTCTGGGTTCTGTCCGAGTTCTGTCTGGGACAAGTTAAAAAGGGTAGTGGATCAGAGCTCTAACTCTTGTCTTTATGAGACATCTCCTGTCTCTCTGAGGTTCCTAATGAGGATCTAGATCACTGGTCAGGTCTGACCTGTGACTGCTACTGTCTCTGCAGTGTCTGCAGGGCAAATCTCCACTGAAGCACAATTCATCACACAGTATATAGTAAATGGGAATTATTATGTGGATTAAAATGAATGGACATGGTAACACTTTATTTGGATAGTCAATCTGTAGATACTTTACAGACTATCTACAGACTATCAGTAACATTTCAACTATCTATCTACTAACCCTAACCTTAACCCTTATTCTAAATCTAACCCTAACCGTAACCTTAGCTAGCAGTTGCTTATCAACAGATAGTTTGTTGATAGTATGACCATCTAGAACATCTACAGATGGACTATCCGGACTATCCAAATAAAGTGTGACCGGACATTTTTGTAGGGGTTGATACATTTTTCGTTAGCGTTAATCAAGTTTTACATTTTAAAGTGAGTAACTTAGGAAGCTTTTTTAAACCTTGAAAACAATACAGGTTTGCAGGAAAATTCCAGCAACAACAGGGTGATCAAATTAGGATACGGCATCTGTATGATGAATGAGGTTGTTATCTGAGATTTGCGCACATACTCAGGTCAAAAATAGTGCAGGAGAATATATGTGGAATACGGTACCATTTGAAACTCAGCCAGCTCTATCTTTGAAGTATCATATTGGTTCTGTGGTGACAAAGCCCTCTCCACTGTGGACCAGATTATAGGGAGAGACAGACAGAGAGAGACAGAGAAAGAGAGAGAGAGAGAGAGAGAGAGAGAGAGAGAGAGAGCGAGAGACGAAGAGAGACGGAGAGAGAGACAGAGAGAAAGGGGAGGGATGCAGAGAGAGAGAAAAAGAGAGAGCGAGAGCCCGACGAGGCTCTCTCTGATCAAACTGCTGGAGGAACCGATAACATAGCAGAGAATAACACAAAGAACTGATCAAGGCTGACTGACCCCGCGCTACACTACTCTCTCTCTCTGTGTGAACCAGGCTGACTGGCCCCGGCGCTACACTACACTACTTTTGTGGATTGGGTCTCTCTCTCTCTCTCTCTCTCTCTCTCTCTCTCTCTCTCTCTCTCTCTCTCTCTCTCTCTCTCTCTCTCTCTCTCTCTCTCTCTCTCCCCTCTCTTTCTCTCTCTCTCTCTCTTTCTCTCTTCTCTCTCTCTCTTTCTCTCTCTCTCTCTCTCTCTCTCTCTCTCTCTCTCTCTCTCTCTCTGTAGAGATGGAGAGGTAGCAGATAGAATAAGAAAGAGAGAAGGGAGGAGAGAGGAGGAGACAGGAGGAGAGAGAGGAGGAGAGAGGAGGAGAGAGAGGAGGAGAGAGAGGAGGGGAGAGGAGGAGAAGGGAGGAGAGTGGAGGAGAGAGAGGAGGAGAGAGGAGGAGAAGGGAGGAGAAGGGAGGAGAGAGGAGGAGAGCGAGAGACAGGGAGAGAGAGGTGAATGGGGAACAAGAGAGAGGGGGGGTGAAGAAAGAGAGAACGAGAGGGGGAAGATAGATGGTGAAAGGGATCAGTAGATGATGTGATGCCGGCACTGACAGTTTGTCATTGAATCAGACATCCACAATAGATTACATGGCATTGTATTTGCAACACTGACAGACAGAAGCAAAAATGTGTTTTGTCGCTGCTGACGCTTCCCAGAGCCATTTGTACAGTTGTAGGATCTTTATTTGATCGCCCTGTTGCAGGATAACTTGTAGTAGATTAGAGTTTTTTTTTAAAGCTTCTGAAGTTTGCAATTTCCACTTTTAAATTTTTATCTTGATGGATCAACTGCTAAAAAATGTCCATGAATTATAATTTCATGTTTCCCTGTTGCTGCAGGATTATTTTCCTGCTGTAGCAAACTGGCTCAAATTAAGATCCTACATCCTGTATTTGTGTCTCTTGTCTTTCAGCGATTTGTAGACATCTTGTTGGCTGTGGGACCAGTTCAATGATCTAGTCAGTTTGCCGTGTTTGTATACTTTTCTGTGTGTGTATCACAGGAGGCTGGTGCACCTTAATTGAGGAGGACGGGCTCGTGGTAATGGCTGGAGCGGAATGAGTGAAATTGTCTCAAATACATCAAACACATGGTTTCCATTCCATTTGCTCTGTTCCAGCCATTATTATCAGCCGTCCTCCCCTCAGCAGCCTCCATTGATGTGTATATTCACTTGTATGTTATTTTCCAGAGCAGAGACTGAGAGAGGACTCAACAGGAAGCACATCATTGAAGGTAAAATGTCAGATTATCTGTCTCGGTCCTTCACATCACTCCATGCCCCAGTTCACCACTATAATCCCCTCCTTTTCATCTCTCTTCCTCCTACTCTCCCCATCCCTCCTCCTACTCTCACCCTCTCTTTCTACCACTCTTTTCTCTCCCTTGTGATTGATTTCCTCCAGTGCGCTCTGTTGAACTTGACCTCCTCTTTTGAAGTACCTGTATGTCGCTCAGGGTCGGATGTCTCTGGGAAATTGAGTTGTTCCATTTGTAAAGCCTTTGTTTGTTTGTGGAGGCGGTGTCTAATATGATAGACCCTGGACATGAGCACTCAAAGTCCTCTGGAGCCCTGTACCCATAACCTTGTGTCATGTCCCCCAACACATCTCCTCTCCTCTCCTCTCCTCTCCTCTCCTCTCCTCTCCTCTCCTCTCCTCTCCTCTCCTCTCCTCTCCTCTCCTCTCCCGTCCTCTCCTTACCTCTCCTATTTACCCTCTCAGTTCCTCCAGTCTCCTATTTTAGTGTTTTTCTGGGATTATGCAAACTCACCCTGACACCCAGACACTGTGCCTGTACACATGCTACCCCATTTCAATTCCCTGATCCAGCCCAACAGCGTCCTGTCCACGGCACATTGCCTGCACCTCTCCTGCAGTGACTCAGCACTTTCATATAGCATTAACATTCATATCAGCTTCTAACTTTCCCCCAAAGAAGAACAGAATAATATGTTTACAAAGAGAGAGAGAGAGCGAGAGAGAGAGCGAGAGAGAGAGCGAGAGAGAGAGAGAGAGAGAGAGAGAGAGAGAGAGAGAGAGAGAGAGAGAGAGAGAGAGAGAGAGAGAGAGAGAGAGAGAGAGAGAGAGAGAGAGAGGGAGATTTTAGGAGGGCATTGGCAGATGTGGTTATGGTCACAATTATGTTTGTTGGTGGTTCTACTGTATTTATGGATTGACAGAGGACTGAATCCTAATTTTAAAATGCCTAACTCTTTTACATTTCTGTTTACTATTTGATGGAGTTCTTGACAAGAGTAGAGTAATTCCCAGGCTCTGAGGGTGAGACAGTATTGTTGTCAAGTTTTTAAACAGGGACATGCTTTTTCCCCCTCCTTTATCCACCAATACTTTCTTATTTATTCTCCTTCTATCCCCTCTCCAACCACCCAGAATAGAGGCACTTCATCGCCTGATCAGTGAGACGGAGAGAAGTACAAGTCACGTGTGTGTGAGTCACTGCAGAGCCTTAAAAGTGGCTAATCGCTAAGACAAAGGAGACAGAGAAATGTGCAAGTCATGGCAGAGCAGAGCAGAGCAGCGCTGGCTCAGATTAGGCGTACGTGCGCGTGTGTGTGTATGTGTGTCCGTGCGTTTGTGTGTGTATGTGTGTGTGTGCGTGCGTGTGTGTGTGTGTGTGTGTGTGTGTGTGTGTGCGTGCGTGTGTGTGTGTAATATGTGTTCCTGGGATTACAGGCTGGAGATGACAGGACAGGGATTAAAGATGTGTGGATGGTGACAGAAGAGATAACGACTCCCTGGGATTAACTAATCTGGCTGTCACACACACTCAGGTGTACTCACACACACACACACGCGCAGGTGTACACACACACACACACGCAGGTGTACACACACACACTTACAAAAGATTTAGAACACCTACTCATTCAAGGGTTTTTCTTTATTTTTTACTATTTTCTACATTGTAGAATAATAGTGAAGACATAAAAAATGACACATATGGAATCATGTAGTAACCAAAAAAGTGTTAAACAAATCAAAATATATTTTATATTTGAGATTCTTCAAATAGCCACCCTTTGCCTTGATGACAGCTTTGCACACTCTTGGCATTCTCTCAACCAGCTTCATGAGGTAGTGACCTGGAATGCATTTCAATTAACAGGTGTGCCTTGTTAAAAGTTAATTTGTGGAATTTCTTTCCTTCTTAATGCGTTTGAGCCAATCAGTTGTGTTGTGACAAGGTAAGGGGTGTATACAGAAGATAGCCCAATTTGGTAAAAGACCAAGTCCTTATTATGGCAAGAAAAGCTCAAATAATCAAACAGAAACAACAGTCCATCATTACTTTAAGACATGAAGGTCAGTCAATATGGAACATTTTAAGAACTTTAAGTTTCTTAAAGTGCAGTCGCAAAAACCACACTTAACCAGCATGGCTACCACAGCATTCTGCAGCGATATGCCATCCCATCTGGTTTGGGCTTAGTGGGACTATCATTTGTTTTTCAACAGACCTCCAGGCTGTGTAAGGGCTATTTTACCAAGAAGGAGAGTGATGGAGTGCTGCATCAGATGACCTGGCCTCCACAATCCAAGAATGCCAAGAGTGTGCAAAGCTGTCATCAAGGCAAAGGGTGGCTACTTTGAAGAATCTAAAATCTAAAATATATTTTGAATTGTTTACTACATGATTCCATATGTGTTATTTCATAGTTTTGATGTCTTCACTATTATTCTACAATGTAGAAAATAGTAAAAAAGAAAGAAAAACCCTTGAATGAGTAGGTGTTCTAACACTTTAGACTGGTACTGTAGGTGAACACAAACACACACACACACATATATATACACATGAACACACTCTTACAGACACACAGATGTACACACTCAGGTACACCCACACCTCCTTTCTTCGTCTTTCCTGTCTTCTGGTGTACCATCCTCTCTTTTCTCTCCTCCTCTCCTCTCTCCTCTCTCCACCCTTTCATCCCGGTCCTCATCTCCTCTGTCAGTGTTTATGAATGGAGCTGAGCTGACATACTGTATACAATACCTAATTCATCTCTCCCCCTCATCCGTCTACCTCCTCATCTCAAAATACACAATACCTCATTCATCTCTCCCCCTCATCGTCTACCTCCTCATCTCAAAATACACAATACCTCATTCATCTCTCCCCCTCATCCCTCTCTCCTCTCCTCTCAGGATTCAAACAGCAAATCTTTAAAAGGATTTGCAGTTGCTACATACATTTTAGACTTATAAATTAATGATATGTACCCGTTGATTCTTGAAGAATATAACTTATAAATGCCTCATGAGCTTTAGTACAACTGTCGTACCTCAAGCTTGTTTTACTACAATGTTTGTAAACAAAGTAAATGTAAACAAACACTAGATAGCCTCAAAGCATTTTTATATCATGGATGGTCATTGAATCCATAGCTTTGTTTATGAATTTGAGAGTGGTTACATTTCTTCAGCCCCATCCCTCAGCTTTTTATCGAAACAGGGGCGGGAAGTCGCTTTGTTATTGTTTCAACTGCTGATTGACGCTTTTATCTGACTGGATGATAGTGACAGAGGAAGAAAGGTCTCCTAACTTCTCTCACCTTCTCTCACCTTCTCTGAATTTCTCTCACCTTCTCTCACTTTCTCTGACCTTCTCTCACCTTCTCTGACCTTCTCTCACCTTCTCTCAACTTATCTTACATTCTCTCAGCTTCTCTCACCTTCTCTCACCTTCTCTCACCTTCTCTCACCTTCTCTCACCTTCTCTCACCTTCTCTGAGGCTTGTGGTTTTCTGTAACTGCAGGTTTCTAACATTTGTTAACTTCTTATAACACTCTCTCTCCCCAACCACTCTCCCCCTCTCTCCCCACCACTCTCCCCCTCTCTCCCCACCACTCTCCCCCTCTCTCTCTCCCCACCACTCTCCCCTCTCTCTCTCCCCACCACACCCCCCCCCTCTCTCCACCTCTCTCTCTTTCCACCCTCCCTCCTCCCTCTCTCTGTCCCCAGGTCTGAGGAGCCCTACAGAGGATGCAGAGCTGGAGTACGTGGATGTAGTGTTTGCCAACCGGACCCGACAGCAACACACCCATGGAAGGTGAGTGACCCGGTGGAAAGGGGGGCAGGGAGGGAGGGGGGCTGAGATTGGCAGGGATGGGAGTGATTGATGGTATTGTTGTTGGTTTACTTTGGCACTCATTTGTTTTGCATGCACACACAGACATTCACATGCACAAACACACACACACGCAAACAAACACAAATTAACACACTCACACAGGCATGCACACAGAGCATCGCCCCTCTCTCTCTCTCTCTCTCTCTCCTCTCTCTCTCTCTCTCTCTCTCTTCTCTCTCTCTCATCTCTCTCTCTCTCTCTCTCTCTCATCTCTCTCTCTCTCTCCTCTCTCTCTCTCTCTCTCTCTCTCTCTCTCTCTCTCTCTCTCTCTCTCTCTCTCTCTCACTCTCTCTCACACACACACACACATATTGGCACAGACATAATTACAATCACAATAAAAAGAAAAAATATTCACTCAAAAGAAATCTGCACATTTACCCCAGAATAATATCATCCATGGGGATTTCACTAGGCACATAGAAATCTCTCACAATCTCATATCATTATTTGCTGCTAACAACAACTCAAGCCTCCTGTACTATATGCTGAACGAAGCTCTTGACGTTTATAGCTCAGAAAACCCCCACTAATATTGCCCAATCTACAGGAAGCCTGAGGGTTATCTCCAAAGATTAATTAAGTCACGTTAACCTGTTTCATGTGTTGGGAGGGGGAGGCCAGTGTGTAGGTAGTGGGTTAACCTGTTTCATGTGTTGGGAGGGAGGCCAGTGTGTAGGTAGTGGGTTAACCTGTTTCCTGTGATTTAATCCTGTGGATTTTATGGGTGAATCACCTCGTTTTGCTTCAACAGCTGATTAATGAGCCTGACCTTCTATATGATGATTTATGACAGTTACTTACTTTAATGTAGTGATGAATGTCACATGATGTACAACCATGATACATAATGATACATGCAGTGAATCAGTCACTGTGTTAGGACTGGAAGGCAGTGAGGCAAGCAACACTGAAGCATGCATGAGAGCATCAGCTGTCCTGACGACTGTGTGATCACGCTCTCTGTAGC
>NW_028162785.1:50000-57077 GCF_964263955.1 Coregonus lavaretus
TGGTACTCTTATTCTGCGCACAAACTGGACAGGCAGCAACAAACCTCCGGGTATCTTCTCCCATGGCAGGCCACCAAAATCGTCTGCGTAGTAACGCCTTCGTCCGAGCCACGCCAGGGTGACAAGCCATCTTGCTGGCGTGGGACCATTGGAGGACAGTAGAACGGACGGACTCAGGCACAAACAACCGACCGGGTGGACTGTTACCGGGACCGGGCTGCGTCCGAAGGGCCGCCATAACCTCCTCCTCAAATCTCCACGTAACTGCTCCCACAACGAGGTTCTGGGGAAGAATCGTCTCAGTCTTGGCCCCACTCTCCTCCGTCTTGGAGAACATCCAAGGACTGGGACAGGATGGCGCCAACCCCCACATCAGACGTGTCCACTTCAACAACAAACTGACGGGCAGTGTCAGGTTGAGAGAGAATCGGGGCGTTGGTGAATCGACTCTTCAAATCCAGAAATGCTCAGTCTGCCTCAGGATTCCAACAGAAGGTTCTGGTGCTAGAAGTCAGGGCAGTTTATGGAGCGGCCAAACGGCTGTAATCACCGATAAATCTACGATAGAAATTTGCAAACCCCAGAAACCTCTGGAGCTGCAATCTCGTACCGGGCTGGGCCCAATCCAGAACTGCCCTAACCTTCTCTTGGTCCATCCTAATCTCTCCCCTGGAGATGATGTACCTGAGAAAGGATGTATTGTGGGCGTGGAAATCACACTTCTCTGCCTTCACAAACAGGCGGTTCTCCAACAATCGCTGCAGAACCTGCTTGACATGCTGGACGTGGCTGGAAAGCTCCTTAGAGAAGATGAGAATGTCATCCAGGTACACAAACACAAATAGACCGATCATATCTCTCAGAATGTCATTTACCATGCTCTGGAACACTGCTGGAGCATTGGTCAATCCAAACGGCATCACTTGGTACTCGAAGTGTCCCATAGGTGTGTTGAACCCAGTCAACCACTCGTCTCCCTCTCTGATCCGGACCAGATAATACGCATTGCGTAGATCCAGCTTAGTGAACACAGTAGCACCCTGTAAGGAGTCGAAAGCAGAGCTCATCAAAGGCAGGGGATACTTGTTCTTGACCGTAATATCATTCAAACCCCGATAATCAATACAATCCTTCTTACTCACAAAAAAGAAACCTGCTCCCAGGGGTGATGACGAGGGGTGATGACAAGGGACGAATGAGACCAGCAGCTAGAGACTCCTTTATGTATGTATGTTATGGGGGGGTAGAATCAATGACCTGACTGGGAACAGAATGGGAACAGGCAGTCTTAAGGCAGTTAGCATGACATTCCATGCTCCAACTAGTTACCTTGCCAGTCACCCAATCGGACGTGGGATTGTGTTCTCTCAGCCAGGGGTATCCAAGAACCAGAGGAACATGGGGAGAAGGCAGAATGAAGAAGGAGATAACCTCTGAATGATTCCCTGACAACAGCATCTTAACAGGTTCAGTCCTCATAGTGATACGTGCCAGACTACTGCCGTTCAGAGTGGTAGCTTCAATGGCTTCCGGTAATTGCTCCTTGGAAAGCCCCAGCTGTTCCACCAAGTCGGCATCCATAAAGCTGCCATCGGCACCTGAATCGATAAAAGCGTTAATCGCTAAACTCTGATTCTTGTTCATGAGGGTTGCAGGAAAACGAGGTCTGACAGGGCTATTGAGAGGTTGAAACTGGCTCGCTAAAAGTCCTCGCAAATTTAGCGAGCCGGGCAGTTTAACGGGCGCTGGGGACAAGCGGAGATGTAATGTCCCGAGTTACCACAGTAGAGGCAGCTGTTGGTCTCACGTCTACATTGGCGCTCCTCCTTGGTTAACCCGTGCAGCCCCACTTGCATGGTTTCAGGATCTGGAGGCAGGACCCCTCCACTAATCCCGTGAGGTGAATAACGATCGACTCGTTCTGGTCCACTTCCTGACCCGAATGGTAATCGAGTAGCTGATTGATTGGACGGGCCCCATTGCTTCTCCCTCCTTCTCTCTCGGACTCTGTTATCCACCCGAATAGATAATGCTACCAAACTCTCCAGGTCACTAGGCTCAGGATAAGAGATCAACTCATCCTTGAGTTGCTCCGACAACCCCTGATAAAAAAAACGCTTGTAGTGACTCCTCATTCCACCCACTCTCCACAGCCAATGTCCTGAAATCGATAACAAAGTCGGCAACACTGCGAGCTCCTTGGCGAAGAGAAAACAAACGCTTAGCTGCGTCCTTACCTCGGACTGGATGGTCAAACAGCTTCCTCATCTCTGCCGTGAACTCCTGGTATGACGCCATGCAGGTGTCCTGTCGTTCCCATACGGCTGAAGCCCACTCCAGAGCACTACCACGCAGAAGTTCAATAACAAAAGCTATCCTAGCCTTGTCTGTGGCGTAAGAGTGGGGCTGCAGATCAAACACTAATCCACACTGCATAAGAAATGAACGGCATCTTCCCAAATCCCCTTCGTACTTATCTGAGTCGGAACCTTGAGCACACGGAAGGGAACAGCTCCAGAAGCAGCAGGCGAGAGGGGTGAAACAGGTGTTGGATTCTCCGCCGGCAAACTGAGCTGAGCCTGGATACTCGTCAGACTGGCAGAAAAGTTCCGAACCGACAACGCTATCTCCTGTAGCGCCGTGCTGTGTTGTCCCAACATCTTCTCCTGATGGGTAATGGCATGGCGAACAGAGTCCAGGTCCGCTGGGTTCATCCTTGGCCGGATCGTTCTGTCACGATTCTCTAAAGCAGAACCCAGAAGCAGAACAGGACAAGGTGAGTATTTATTTACAGATACAAATGTGGAAGCAGAATAATCCAGGAGACGGAGCGGGCAGCGGAGGTGAGTTGGTGGGAGTGAATAGGCAGATCCAATGATGGCACAGAAGCCACCGATGACCAGGCAGGGGTGGGGTGAATGTTCCGGGAGAATGACTGTAGACAGAGTAAATGAAGATAAGTACACGGCAAGCAAAAACTACAAAACAACAAAACTAACTCTAGTAACTTTGAGGCTGATATGCTGACACAACATACTGTTCATGGCTAACGATCCGGCAGGGAATGGATGTCAGGTCAGAGCTTATGAAGAGGTGATGATCAGGACCAGGTGTGCAGATAGCTGATGAGATGCAGGTGCGGGTAATCGAGAGATCTTCCGCCTAGCTTCGTCGCCCGGCAACCAGACAGGGTGCGTTCAGGAACCTTCAGGAAACAGACTCCAAGACAGAAAACAGGCAACTCAGGCAGAAACAGACTCAGGAAGCGGGATTCATGACAGAAAGTCTGACAGGCTGACATGCTGACAGGTTGACTCATAAAGAGAAGCATAAACAGGGTTTCTATCCATCCCTCTATCCCTCCATCCCTCCGTCCCTCCCTCCCTACCGCAGCAGTACAAATAAAACCATATTTTCAGTCCTCTAAACATATCCAATTCATTCACAACCCTCTGTGTATGGAGCCTCCTTATCTATATTCCTGTTTCTGTCTGCTCTGTCTTAGTCATTCAGAGAGCGAGAGAGAGAAAGAGAGAGAAAGAGAGAGAAGAGAGAGAGAGAGAGAGAGAGAGAGAGAGAGAGAGAGAGAGAGAGAGAGAGAGAGAGACCCAATCCACAAAAGTGGAGACAAATTTGACCCCAATAACTACCGTGGGATATGCGTCAACAGCAACCTTGGGAAAATCCTCTGCATTATCATTAACAGCAGACTAGTTCATTTCCTCAGTGAAAACAATGTACTGAGCAAATGTCAAATTGGGTTTTTACCAAATTACTGTACGACAGACCACGTATTCACCCTGCACACTCTAATTGACAAACAAACAAACCAAAACAAAGGCAAAGTCTTCTCATGCTTTGTTGATTTCAAAAAAGCTTTTGACTCAATTTGGCATGAGGGTCTGCTATACAAATTGATGGAAAGTGGGGTTGGGGGAAAAACATACGACATTATAAAATCCATGTACACAAACAACAAGTGTGCGGTTAAAATTGGCAAAAAACACACACATTTCTTTCCACAGGGCCGTGGGGTGAGACAGGGATGCAGTTTAAGCCCCACCCTCTTCAACATATATATCAACGAATTGGCGAGGGCACTAGAACAGTCTGCAGCACCCGGCCTCACCCTACTAGAATCTGAAGTCAAATGTCTTCTGTTTGCTGATGATCTGGTGCTTTTGTCACAAACCAAGGAGGGCCTACAGCAGCACCTAGATCTTCTGCACAGATTCTGTCAGACCTGGGCCCTGACAGTAAATCTCAGTAAGACAAAAATAATGGTGTTCCAAAAAAGGTCCAGTTGCCAGGACCACAAATACAAATTCCATCTAGACACCATTGCCCTAGAGCACACAAAAAACGATACATACCTCGGCCTAAACATCAGCGCCACAGGTAACTTCCACAAAGCTGTGAACGATCTGAGAGACAAGGCAAGAAGGGCCTTCTATGCCATCAAAAGGAACATAAAATTTGACATACCAATTAGGATCTGGCTAAAAATACTTGAATCAGTTATAGAACCCATTGCCCTTTATGGTTCTGAGGTCTGTGGTCCGCTCACCAACCAAGAATTCACAAACTGGGACAAACACCAAATTGAGACTCTGCATGCAGAATTCTGCAAAAACATCCTCTGTGTACAATGTAAAACACCAAATAATGAATGCAGAGCAGAATTAGGCCAATACCCGCTAATTATCAAAATCCAGAAAAGAGCCGTTAAATTCTATAACCACTTAAAAGGAAGCGATTCCCAAACTTTCCATAACAAAGCCATCACCTACAGAGAGATGAACTTGGAGAAGAGTCTCCTAAGTAAGCTTGTCCTGGGGCTCTGTTCACAAACACAAACAGACCCCACACAGCCCCAGGACAACAACAACAACAACAACACAATTAGACCCAACCAAATCATGAGAAAACAAAAAGAGAATTACTTGACACATTGGAAAGAACAAACAAAAAAACAGAGCAAACTAGAATGCTATTTGGCCCTAAACAGAGAGTACACAGTGGCAGAATACCTGACCACTGTGACTGACCCAAACTTAAGGAAAGCTTTGACTATGTACAGACTCAGTGAGCATAGCCTTGCTATTGAGAAAGGCCGCCGTAGGCAGACCTGGCTCTCAAGAGAAGACAGGCTATGTGCACACTGCCCACAAAATGAGGTGGAAACTGAGCTGCACTTCCTAACCTCCTGCCAAATGTATGACCATATTAGAGACACATATTTCCCTCAGATTACAGCGATCCACAAAGAATTCGAAAACAAACCCAATTTTGATAAACTCCCTTATCTACTGGGTGAAAAACCACAGTGTGCCATCACAGCTGCAAGATTTGTGACCTGTTGCCACAAGAAAAGGGCAACCAGTGGAGAACAAACACCATTGTAAATACAACCCATATTTATGTTTATTTATTTTCCCATTTGTACTTTAACTATTTGCACATTGTTACAACACTGTATATATACATAATATGACATTTGAAATGTCTTTATTCTTTTGAAACTTCTGAGTGTAATGTTTACTGTTAATATTTATTGTTTATTTCACTTTTGTTTACTATCTACTTCACTTGCTTTGGCAATGTTAACACACGTTTCCCATGCCAATAAAGCCCTTAAATTGAAATTGAATTGAAATTGAATTGAGAGAGAGGAGGGGAGGGAAACAGATAAAAGGAGAGAGGTAGAGAAGGGCAGAGGGTGGATTAAAAGAGAAAGAAAGAGAGAGTAATGTGCCCACAGGTGCATGGTGCATGGTGCGTGGAGTGAGGTGAGTGTCTGTCCTTGGTTTATCATCCTATAAGCCACAGAAGCAGCCAGGCAGGATAGAGGGATGCCTCAGTCCCTGTCTCACCCAAGATTTATTGTGATGGCTTACTGCAGTAGGAATCTCAAGGACAGGTTGTTTCACACTCTGTTCCCAAACACCTGCGTGGAATGATAAGGCTTAAACACAGCACAGTGTTTATCAGTGGGGTGTTAGACAGCAAACAAGCAAACACACACAGACAGGCAAACACACACACACACACAAACAGACGCACACACATGCTCAAACACACACAGACACACACAGATACACACACACACAGAGACAAACAAACAAATTAAATACACACACACACCTCAAACCCACTCGACCTTCCTTTTTTTTGCTAAACACCAATATTTGTATGCCCTCTGCCCACAGTGTACACAGCAAGCAACCCTTTGACATGAGATATACCCCAGCCAGGCCTGGGGTTGGAAAGTAATGACTTGCTGGAACTTTTGAGCCTGAGGGCAGGCCACTGAAGAGGGCACTGTTGTGGGAGAGAGCATATGAAGTGTACATCAGGTTACACTGTTGCTATGGGTATAGGTTGGCATTGATCATCTACCGTTACCTTAGAAGCTCAGGTGAACCATTGGTTAAGAATTCATAGAATTTGATGACCAACCCACGCTCCCAGCAATCTCTCCATCTCTTTCAGTCTTTCTATCGTTCACTCTTTTCCTCCCACTCTCTCTCTCTTTCCCTCTCAGAACAGATGTATTGTTGTTCATGCCTGACATTTTCTCCTCTCCACCTCCCACCTGTTTCACCCACACACTCTGTCTCTCTCCGCTGTATGTAGGCTCGCAGAATGAGCTGCTCATGAAAGGGAATCACTATTTTTTTAACCACACTCTGATCTAGGTTCATCTCTCTTTCAACTTAATTCTCTCCCTGTTTTACATTTTATCCTTCAGCATGATTGTAGTTATTTAGGGAGAAATGCATCCTGACCCAACACATCCTGTTGCAATTGGATTTCTTGATTAGACTACAGGTCTATGAGGGTATAATTTTATCGTCCAAGCTCTCTGTGTTAGATTTCCTTTTCTTTAATATAGGCCTGCTGGGTTGTGCTGTGTTATCATCGTGCCAATGTGTTCTTGTTTTGTTCAGAGATGTACGTTTTTGTTAAGCTACCAAATTGCACTGCTTGCCAAGCATAATTGCCCCTTGCTGGACATTTAAAGTATATGGAATTGAATCACATGTGCCAGAGATTCCAGTCTCTCTTGGTTAGTTA
>NW_028162784.1:0-2000 GCF_964263955.1 Coregonus lavaretus
GTAATGTTTTCTATGTTGTAATGTTTTCTAGGTTGTAATGTTTTCTATGTTGTAATGTTTTCTCGGTTGTAATGTTTTCTATGTTGTAATGTTTTCTCGGTTGTAATGTTTTCTATGTTGTAATGTTTTCTAGGTTGTAATGTTTTCTCGGTTGTAATGTTTTCTAGGTTGTAATGTTTTCTCGGTTGTAATGTTTTCTAGGTTGTAATGTTTTCTCGGTTGTAATGTTTTCTATGTTGTAATGTTTTCTCGGTTGTAATGTTTTCTATGTTGTAATGTTTTCTAGGTTGTAATGTTTTCTCGGTTGTAATGTTTTCTAGGTTGTAATGTTTTCTCGGTTGTAATGTTTTCTAGGTTGTAATGTTTTCTCGGTTGTAATGTTTTCTATGTTGTAATGTTTTCTCGGTTGTAATGTTTTCTATGTTGTAATGTTTTCTCGGTTGTAATGTTTTCTCGGTTGTAATGTTTTCTAGGTTGTAATGTTTTCTCGGTTGTAATGTTTTCTATGTTGTAATGTTTTCTCGGTTGTAATGTTTTCTAGGTTGTAATGTTTTCTAGGTTGTAATGTTTTCTAGGTTGTAATGTTTTCTATGTTGTAATGTTTTCTAGGTTGTAATGTTTTCTATGTTGTAATGTTTTCTCGGTTGTAATGTTTTCTATGTTGTAATGTTTTCTAGGTTGTAATGTTTTCTAGGTTGTAATGTTTTCTATGTTGTAATGTTTTCTAGGTTGTAATGTTTTCTAGGTTGTAATGTTTTCTATGTTGTAATGTTTTCTAGGTTGTAATGTTTTCTATGTTGTAATGTTTTCTAGGTTGTAATGTTTTCTAGGTTGTAATGTTTTCTAGGTTGTAATGTTTTCTATGTTGTAATGTTTTCTAGGTTGTAATGTTTTCTATGTTGTAATGTTTTCTATGTTGTAATGTTTTCTCGGTTGTAATGTTTTCTATGTTGTAATGTTTTCTAGGTTGTAATGTTTTCTCGGTTGTAATGTTTTCTAGGTTGTAATGTTTTCTATGTTGTAATGTTTTCTAGGTTGTAATGTTTTCTATGTTGTAATGTTTTCTCGGTTGTAATGTTTTCTATGTTGTAATGTTTTCTCGGTTGTAATGTTTTCTATGTTGTAATGTTTTCTAGGTTGTAATGTTTTCTCGGTTGTAATGTTTTCTAGGTTGTAATGTTTTCTCGGTTGTAATGTTTTCTAGGTTGTAATGTTTTCTCGGTTGTAATGTTTTCTATGTTGTAATGTTTTCTCGGTTGTAATGTTTTCTATGTTGTAATGTTTTCTCGGTTGTAATGTTTTCTATGTTGTAATGTTTTCTCGGTTGTAATGTTTTCTCGGTTGTAATGTTTTCTAGGTTGTAATGTCTTCTCGGTTGTAATGTTTTCTATGTTGTAATGTTTTCTCGGTTGTAATGTTTTCTAGGTTGTAATGTTTTCTAGGTTGTAATGTTTTCTAGGTTGTAATGTTTTCTATGTTGTAATGTTTTCTAGGTTGTAATGTTTTCTAGGTTGTAATGTTTTCTATGTTGTAATGTTTTCTATGTTGTAATGTTTTCTAGGTTGTAATGTTTTCTCGGTTGTAATGTTTTCTATGTTGTAATGTTTTCTCGGTTGTAATGTTTTCTATGTTGTAATGTTTTCTATGTTGTAATGTTTTCTAGGTTGTAATGTTTTCTCGGTTGTAATGTTTTCTATGTTGTAATGTTTTCTATGTTGTAATGTTTTCTATGTTGTAATGTTTTCTAGGTTGTAATGTTTTCTAGGTTGTAATGTTTTCTATGTTGTAATGTTTTCTAGGTTGTAATGTTTTCTCGTTGTAATGTTTTCTATGTTGTAATGTTTTCTCGGTTGTAATGTTTTCTATGTTGTAATGTTTTCTATGTTGTAATGTTTTCTAGGTTGTAATGTTTTCTCGGTTGTAATGTTTTCTATGTTGTAATGTTTTCTATGTTGTAATGTTTTCTATGTTGTAATGTTTTCTAGGTTGTAATGTTTTCT